>NC_089822.1:258239203-258386703 GCF_035046505.1 Tiliqua scincoides
TCCTGCCTCATGGCTGGAGCTCCCTGCTGCACAACCAGTCTGAATGCTGACCCCATGAGGTTTTTCACACTGTGAAAACAGTAAGCAAGCACAGGCAGACTATGCATGCGTGGGGACGAGTGTCGAGTCAGGGGAGCCCTGACTTGTGTTTTAAGAGTCTTCAACGAATCACTGAAAAATGCGCATTTTCGGGGCTTGAGTCCGAGTCACTGACTCGAGTTCCCATCCCTAATAAATATTCTGAATCAACTTCTTGCTTTTGAGAGAAGTCTGTGTGACTAGTTGTGGTGTGACATGAAATGTCCTGATTTTCATGTCCTGATGCTGCCCCAAGTCCACCACTGCATCTTCTGCACGCGCACACGCACGCGCGTGCACACTCTCTCTCTCTCTCTCTCTCTCTCTCTCTCTCTCTCTCTCTCACACACACACACACGCACACACGCTCACACACACACACAGCAGCCACTTTCTGAAGTCCTCAAGAGGTTTCTTCAATTTCAGATGTGCAGGACTTCAGTTTGATTTCAAGGAGTTGTGCAAATGAAGGATGTTGAAAGTAATATCCATTTAAAGAGTTAATGTTTATCAGAACCAGAGGAAAAACTATGCTAAATGAGGACCAGCCAGAAGCCCATCAGGGCCTATATAAGGAGGCTGATTCTGTAGAGGGGGGCCCTTTTTCGTCCTTCACTTGCTGGAGTTAGCAGAGCTACAGAAGGAATCATACGTACCTGGCTCTCCACTTGCTGTTATACCTCAGAGTCTCCACTCTATCTTGGATGTCAGAAGGAATAAACGGGTTTAGCTGAGGTAATAAGAGTGGCTTCTTGCTCTGTTAGTGACATTGGCTGAATAAAATGTTTTGCGCTGCTTACCTTGTCTTTTGGAGTTTCTCCGACTGCCTTGTCCAGGCTCCTTACACAACAAAGATGATCAACCCCCTCCCACAGCTAACTGAGTGAAAACTGCAAGCAGAACAAGACTGTCCCAGACTGAGCTGGGAGAACGAAAGCAAAGGGAGCCGGGTCTTAGAGGGCTGCAGACCTCTTGTTACAACCCCCTCTATTCTTGGTCTACCAAGATGTGTCCTGGAGGCAGGTGTTTCATCATTAGAGTGTTTTGCCTGACTATATGCATTTAGGAAGTGTTATATGCTGATGCTTTGGCAGGATATTTATATGTGTTACAGAATGATGTTTACACCAGCTCCTGGTTTAAAACTTTCTCTGTCAAATTGCATTTCCTGGGCCTATTTGGGGATTCTATCTGTGTTTATGAGTTTAACACATTTCAGTCCATTATGGAAAAACAAATTAAAGATATTGATTTTCAGCATGCCTTGTCAAGCGCCCGCAAGACTTGCTCACCACTGCACTTTGGTTTGAATTTTGAATTTAATCAAGGTGCTAGATATCTGGGCAATTTATATCAGCAAATTTTTACAAGAGCTAGATTTAATTGTCTTCCATCTGCAGTCTTGGAAGGACGCTATAATAATGTGCCATATGAAAATAGATTATGTCCCTGTAATAATATGGAAATAGAGACCTTGGAACATGTTCTTTTTGTATGTAATTTTTACAGGGACGAGCATACAAGATATATTAACCCTATTATGTGTAATCTCCCAGGTAGGACACTTACGTGGCATTTAAAATATATCTTAGCTGATAAGAATAAGTCCATAACCGAATCAGTGGCCAAGTTTCTTTTTTCAGCACAAAGAACACAAAAGATTTTTGCTTCTTTTTTTAAATAAAAGCTTTGTTTAAAATGTTTTTATGAATGTTTTAAATGTTTTATGAACGTTGGGTCTGTGACCATAAATAATGATGATGATGATGTTATGACCTCCTCGACTTGCAAATCATACATCAATTAAAATAAACCAATTCAAATGCCCCATGATTATGATGTCAGATCATTTTTTGTTTAGAAGAGGAAAAGGGGTTTTCTTTGCTGCCATTCTGAAGCTGCACCAGTGTTTGAGGCACATTGTTGCTGGAATGTGGCTATGATGGCAGGCTACTGATGTCACAACTTGTGTCTTCCTGCTTGGAGATCAAGATGGGTGAAATCCTGAAAGTGACCCCAGAACAAGAGGGTTGCAATGAGATAGGGCTTTTTGTGATTTAAAATGAAGATTGGTAGGACCTGGGGGCGGGGCAGGAGAGATGCTTCTGGCAGGGGTAGACTGTGGGAAAGAAAATGTTTGGCTGAACTCGGGTGTGTGAATTGAGGGGGGGGGGGTCTGGCTTTTGATTCTGAGCACATGGAGTATTGACAGAGTGTCCACGGAGACCAATGTTTTTACTAGCTTCGCGTTCAATAGCAGTCACAATACTCAGATTTCTGGCAAACAGTATAGAGGTGTGGCTTGGGGTCAAGCCCCAAAATGTCACTCCTCAGGCAAAAGCCGCACCTTCCCCCAAAATGACCCAGTATCACCGAAACTCCTTCTCAGCTGCCGTGACTGCCCTGCTGGTCCACCTTTAGACTGAACAGTCAATATCCCTATTAATGCAAGAGACAATGTGACAGCTGGAAAAGTCTGGGAGGACCATAGGTGGCTGAGGATGTCATGTGAAGCAGCTATAGAATCTGCACCTCCAGTGTATGATAATCCCATACTAAGCCCCACACCTGGAAGTTCATATAGACAATTCAAAATGCATACATTGCTGCCACTTAAGGAGGCATATGTGACATTCCTGGCAACACTTTGTATTCAGAGAGGTTCACTTGCTTGTCATTTAGCAGTGTCCCTCAGCAAATGCATTCCAGCAGGAGAATGAAATCCAGACTGAGGAGTGTGTGTACACACACCTTAAACTCAGACAACCGACAGGAGTGTTACTCCAAAGCGAGGGAATACTCCCAGGTGCAGCATTCTTCTGCAAGATGATCTGTTGCTGGTGGCTCAGCTTGGAAGAGCTCCACTGTTTCTCCTATTGCACCACGTGTCTGTTGAGCAGGTTCTGGGACTGTTTTGATGTGCCAAGGGCTGTCCTTGCACCAAAGCGTTCTTTCTTCCCTGCTACCTGTTGGTGGAGTTCTTGCCCACAGGTGCTGCGTCAAGCACCCCAGCTCCAGCTTCTGTGCCAACAGTATCCACGGCAGTAACTTCCTGCAACCCCCCCTTCCCCTCTGGCTTCCTTCTCCGTCTCTCTCTTCTCTCCAGTAACCTCAGTGGAAGCCAACTGCTGCCTGCTCAGGCACTCGCTCTGGGAAGAAGGGCAGCCCAGCTCCTGTGTCCAGTTTCCCTCAAGGCTGCAGCCTCCCCTGCATGCTCAGTGTCTTGCCAAATTCCTGCTTTGAACTTGGCCTAGAGAACCTATGCCCACTTTATGGCTAATTAGTTCCCCAGCTTAAACACAGGGCAGGGAGGAGGCATGTTGGGGAGAGGGCAGGGGAAGGCGTGCTGGGGGGAGGGAGGGAGGGAGGTCCCCACAGAGTCAGTCTGTGAGTTATTGACCACGATATTGGCCTATTTATTTCATAGTAACCAAAAAATCTAGTTTTTAGATCTAAAATCTTTAAAATTTTAAAATCTAGAAAAAAATCTAGGCCAATAAGCAGAGCCGTGAGTTAAAAAGCCAGTAGGTCAGTTAGGAAAAAGTCCGTCTGTTTAGCCAGCAAGTCTCCACCTCCTCCTCTCTCCAGCTACAAGAAGTTTCTGGAGGAAAAATCCATTATGGGTTACAAGCCATGATGTGTATGTGCAACCTCCTGATTTTAGAAATGGGCTATGCTAGATGCAAGGGAGGGCACCAGGATGCAGGTCTCCTGTTATCTGGTATGCTCCCTGGGGCATTTGGTGAGCCGCTGTGAGATACAGGAAGCTGGACTAGATGGGCCTATGGCCTGATCCAGTTGGGCTATTCTTATGTTCCAGGTGTTCCTTATAGCCTGTTCCTTATAGCCTGCTCCAAGTGTTCCTTATAGCCTTATAGCCCACTTAGGGGTGTGTCTGCCTCTAGTGGCTGCAGCTGTGCAGCACACCTACTGCTGGAAGCCCAGGCTTTAACCCTGTGTTTCCAATACACAGGGCCTTCTAAGAGCCCCTTTCCTACTTCTGAGACCCCACTTGTCCAGGCCTGTAGGCCGGCCTTTTGCAGCCATGTCCCCCAACTGTGCAGATAGTGTTGAGAAAAGATTAAAAACTCCAATGCCAAATACCTCCCTCAGTCAGCAGGAAAAGTTTTCCCTTCCGGAAACCCAGTTACCTGACCCAAGGAAAACCTTGGAGCCTCTAGTTGGTATGAAAAAGGTTTATGTCAGAGGGTTGCCCAAAAAACTTTTACCTCAGAAATATATTTAAAACCCAGTCTGAGGGGCATCATGAAGAAAAAGCAAAGGGGGTCAATATCTAGGAAGGAGTTTGGCTCGCCAGAAGCTCCTGCAGAGGGGCTGTAAAAGGAGCCGTCTCCCTCAGGCAAAGTCAGGCAGCCAGCCAGTGAGTAGTTTATCAGAGCAGGCTGTGAGGGTCAGTCAGAGAGAGCAGGGGGGCACCCAGGGAGAGCTTTCTCCTGACCTTCACTCATCTTGTTTTGGCATCAATAAGCACTTACGTACAAGATGCCTATTTGAGTGACCAGAAGGGGGGTTTATTCTGTGATCTGGCTAAAATCTACCTTTTGAGTGCTAAGCCCTCTCCTCAAAGTTCCACACTTATTCATTTCTGTTTATGTACTTCAGCAAATGTTTCATCAAGTGTGGTGTCCATAGTTGCTGGCTGCCTTTACTATCTCCCAATATCCCAAAACAAAATTTTTTGCAACAACAGGTCAAGTAACCTTGATCAGTGGGGCAGCCCCCTTGCCAGCGGCCCACCAAACCCTCTTCCTGCATCTTGTAGTCACATTGGCTGTACGCTGAGTTCTTGACTGTATCCCTTTTCCTGTGTTGGACTGACAGAGAGCGTGTGTATGTGTGTGTGATGGTTTTTCTATCAATTAGCTATTGATGACTCTTTTGAGACTGTTCAGAAAGAAATGACCCATTCCAGGGGGCTCTCATCCATACAGACTGAGAAATCAGTCAAGAGAGACTGTGTTTGATGGCAGAGTCATGAACTCCCCTGTCCCATTGAGGAATGTTGCCAACACTGTTCATTCCCATGTCCATGTGTGTCCTATTTGTGTCACACACATACACACAAAATAATTGAAATTGGGAAAATTAGCAAGCAAGAGGTTAAATTCAGCAATATGACAGGTTCGGGATTGATGACATGGATGAGTGGAGCAACGTGTCAAAGTGCCTCAAAAATAGGTTACGAGTAACCACAAGTCAGAGCTTCTTCAAAGAAGATAAAATTTATTAAAGTTGTATAAATAACCAGAAAAAGGCATGTTTGCTTTCAATTACTTTATTCAAGAAGTTGGTTACAGAGCTTTAAAATTGTAAGAGAGATACTTGCAAATAGCTGTGTTTGGACATTGGGAGTTAGTTGGAGGGGGTAAGCTTTTTTTGGAGGGTGGGGGAGAGAGAGAATTGCTATGAAGATCAAAAGGTGGGAGGGAGGTTACCTATCCTGGTCTGTTGGTTGGGTTTTTGGTTTCAAAGTCTTTCTGAGCAGCAGGGCAGGGCTGCAAGAATCCAGATTCCAGAGAAGAAAAATATTCAAAATGGAGAGGTTATTTTTTCTACTGGGGAAGAAACCTCCAAGTGCAGAATGGACACTCCTCTAGGGTCTAGGAGTGACCAAAAATGGAGAAGGTTCCAGCAGGGAAAACAAAACCTCCAAGGAGCAGGGACGCCAGTGACCAAAAATTCCGCTTCCAGGGCAGGGGAAGTTATAGTACTTTTTACAAAGGAATTTTTGGTTGGACAAAGGAATTTGGATCCTTTCTTTAGCTATGCAGCCTGAGCTTCCTGGGCTTGATTGGGCTTGAATGTGTTCTTCCAGGTAGACTGAAAAGGCTGAATGGCTGGTCAATATACTGGACAACAGTCAGGGCAGGGTGTGTTGCCTCTGGTTCAGGTTGGGAGACTTCTTAGCCTAGAGCAGTGATTTTCAAGCTTTTTCATCTCATGGCACACTGACAAGGCACTAAAATGGTCAAGGCACACCACCAGGTTTTTGACAATTGACAAGGCACACCATGCTGCAAGTGGGGGCTCACATCTCCCATTGGCCCTATTAATAAATGACCTTTCCCCAAATTCCTGTGGCACACCTGTGAACCACTCACGGCACACCAGTGTGCCACGGCACAGTGGTTGAAAATGGCTGGTCTAGAGTCTAAAATGAACTGCCCAGTTGGGCAATTGGAGCTTATGTTCAGGCAGGACTTTGTTCTTGCTGGCTGTCCTTTTGTCAGAATTAAGCACCCAAATTTGAATGACTCTAGAGATGGGCCTACAGATGCCCCCAGGGTCACAGCCTTCCTTTGTAAGAGTCAGCATGACCAGAGTCTGCCTTGTGACAGAGCAGGGGGCCTGCTTGGCTCTAAAACCAAGATGGAGTTAGCTTGAACAGCACACATGTTTGGGAAGGAGAGGGTGTTCGTAACAGGAACCAGGACCAAATCAGCCCCCCCCCCCCCCACTGTCAGGAAGGAGGCTCAGCCAGTAGGGTGTCACTGCTTCAGTGAACAGATAATGTTCCCCCTGATGTCTGAATCATCCAAAGACTGGGGTGGGGGTCTTGTTGTTGAGAGGACTCGGTGTGTGTGTGCAGGGAAACTCATGCAGGATCCTCACAGGAGAAGGCGTTGAAATCCCCAACACAGCTAGCAGTTGGGATTCCCAGCACTGCAACTCCAGCTTCCCAGTGCCTTGCACCCTCTCACATTCAGCGGCTTCACTGCAGTATGGAGGGTGGCTGAGAGAGGGCTCTTTGGGGGCTGTGACTGACAGAAAGCACAGCTGTTGCTCCCTCCCAGACTGGAAGGGTTTTGGTTTTCAACCAGGTGCGGAAAACAAGCGTCAGCCATGTCGGTCCGGCCGCTCTCCTAGCAAGAAAAAAGGCTCCGGAACAGATTTGTTAGCAGGTTTCTGTCTGGATCTGCCCTCTGAAGAGGTAAAGAGAAACAAGTTCCTTTCCTGGGGGGTCTATATTCCTCCCATTGTTAATAGCACTGCAGGAATAGCACAGAACGGAAAGGGGGCAGGAGGCGCTTCTCTTGCAAAGAGCTCCCTTGCAGGATGATTCCATTCATGGCTTCCCAGTCCAGTTGTGTTTAATGGGACTTACTCCCATGTAAGGGTGTTCAGGATTGCAGCCTTAGACTCAATCATCGAGGCCTCTGTTCTGTCTCCTGCGAGTGCTCTTCTAGATGCTTCCAGCATGAAAGTGGCTCCCCTGCTTTAGTCTGTGCTTGGCATTTGGCAGTCAGAGAAGCAGGCTGCTCCTGCACATGGAGGTTCCATTTAGGTAGTATTGTGAATGATACTAATCCAACTGCCCCTTGAAACCTCTGCCAGTCAACCTGCCCCTTCCATTGCTGTGCTTGTGCCCTGCTTTCTAGCCCAAACCATTGGCTGGAGAGAGAGAGAGAGAGTAGGGCAGTTGTGCAGCTAAGTGGCCACCACCCTTCATTGCTTGAAGGTTTAGTTTTCTGCCAGTATGCAGAGGACTGGCACTGAAAGACCAAAGGAAAGTATGGATGCAGGGAATCAGAGTTCTGGGTGAGCAACCTGTGAGAGGTCGTTTTCATCGGAAGCCCTCATTGCATGTTCTAGTAGTATTGGTAGGAAACATCTCTTCCTATTGGTAGGAAACATTTGTCATACTATAACCGTTTATGATCAGTAGCGGTACTCCCTAGCCCTGCGCCCCAGGGCAAAGGTCCACGATGGTGCCCCCCTGCTGGATGCCACCCTTCTCCCCATGCACACATCCGACCCCCCTCCCCCACTTCTTTGGAGCGCATAGAGCCTCGTGTGACTCCAGAACATGTCAGGGAAACATCCTGAAGGTTCCCCGACGCTTCAAACTTGGCCGCCTTGGGTGCCCTTCAGGGAGAAAGGCAGAATACAAACAAACAAACAAACAAACAAACAAACAAACAAACAAACAAACAAACAAACTGTGCTTCTGGCAAACCAGAAGTACAGTTTCCGACCCCATTGGGAGCGTCGGAGAGGCGTCTACAGGGTCCTAAAGGTTTGCAGGGCTCCCCCCCCCCGGGGCATTTGCCCCATCAAGTGAATGGCAGGTCCACCACTGTTTATGATGGTTAAAAGGAGTCCAAGGGGGTAACAAATTTCAGGTGCTTTCCACTTGAGTCTGCTGCCACCACATTCATCCAACCCACCATCAATGCAAGTCACAATGATGTGTCCTGCTAGCTCGAGCCAGAAATAGATCGTCTCCTTCCTTACCAAGCTTCTTGTGCACTGCCGTGAACGACTGATAGCCTTCCACTTGTGGATTCCAATCCTGAGAGTCATCTCACCAGGACTCAGTTTTTCTTATCTAGTCAAATGTGTCTTCGCTTGCTAGAAGTTCAAGCTCACCTGCTTATTTCCCATACTCTGTGCATTTATATACATACATAATGCAAGCCCTGGAGGTTATGACCTCAAGAAGCTCCTTTAAATTAGGCTAGGCTTCTACAAATGCTTCCTAGTTGCAGAGGTTTCTCGAGGGTTCCCATTTGGAACACTGGTGTATTAAGATTTGGGCTGACGTCTCCAACCCCCCAGCCTTCAGTGTAACGCCCTCCTGATCAGATTCACCCTGCTTCTGCCAAAAAGGTTCTTCTCCATCTTTGTGAGCTGTAGGCCATCTCTTGCCAGCAGTTCTTCATCCAGGAAGTGCAGTCTTTAGTTCCAGAATCTCTCCTGACAACACCATCGACTCAGACAGTCATTCATCCAGAGGTAAAAAAGGTAAACGGCAGATGAAGCATTTCTACCCATTGCCACCACAGGTTAAATCAGATTCCTAGAGAGGCAGTCTTTGTTATGTCCTAAAAAGGGCTGCTAGCCCCCAGCTCTCGCTCTCTCTCTCTCTCTCTCTCTCTCTCTCTCTCTCTCTCTCTCTCTCCCCGCTAGTGGTGGTGTTTCTCTTTTGAATTGTTGCTGATTTGAGTATGTTTTGAGTCAGGTAATCATCTTTTCACTTCTTTTGCTATGAAAACTGTTCTATGAATTTTATAATTGAAAAGGCACATATAGATATACTTAGTAATAATAAATAGTGAGCTCCTTAGCAGTTGGCAGCATTCAGGATATTTACTACCTTCATGAACTGGTATTTTCACAGGTGAGATTTCACAGATCTTCTGCAAGGGAAAGTTTGTGAAGTGCAGTTGTTATTCCTCAAGAGGCTTTCTTCCTTCTCTCACCCGTGTTCCTCCTGCTGTCCTTGTATTGGTCTCACAATGGGCCTGAACCTTTCCACAGAGGCTTAATCTGCCATGGCATCAGCTTCGCTGACAGAAGTGAAAGAAGAACTCCAGTGCCCCATCTGCAGGGATTACCTGTCAGATCCAGTGTCCGTGGACTGCGGCCACAACTTCTGCAAGAACTGCATCACCATCTACTATGAGAAATGGGAAGATCTGTTGGAAGAGGACTTGACGTGTCCCCTCTGCAAAGCCAAAATCAAGAAAGTAAATTTTCGACCAAACTGGCAAATGGCAAATGCAGCAGAAAAAATTAAAGGTTTGTCATTCAAGACAGAAACAGAGGCAAAGTGCGGAAGACATAATGCAACACTCAATCTGTTCTGCAAAGAGGATGCAGAGTTGGTGTGCGTGTATTGTGACCGATCCCCAGAACATAAATTACATACCACCCTTCTCTTGGAAGAGGCTGCCGAGGAATACAAGGTAGGATCATTTAGTTCTTTGATAACCAAAACCTTAAGAACATAACATAAAACAGCCCCACTGGATCAGGCCATAGGCCCATCTAGTCCAGCTTCCTGTATCTCACAGCGGCCCACCAAATGCCCCAGGGAGCACACAAGACAACAAGAGACCTGCATCCTGGTGCCCTCCCTTGCATCTGACATAGCCCATTTCTAAAATCAGGAGGTTGAACATACACATCATGGCTTGTAACCTGTAATGGATCTTTCCTTCAGAAACTTGTCCAATCCCCTTTTAAAGGCATCCAGACCAGATGCCGTCACCACATTCTGCGGCAAGGAGTTCCACAGACCAGCCACACACTGAGTAAAGAAATATTTTCTTTTGTCTGTCCTAACCCTCCCAACACTCAATTTTAGTGGATGTCCCCTGGTTCTGGTGTTATGTGAGAGTGTAAAGAGCATCTCCCTATCCACTCTGTCCATCCCTGCATAATTTTGTATGTCTCAATCATGTCCCCCCTCAGGCGTCTCTTTTCTAGGCTGAAGAGGCCCAAACGCCGTAGCCTTTCCTCATAAGGAAGGTGCCCCAGCCCAGTAATCATCTTAGTCGCTCTATTTTGCACCTTTTCCATTTCCACTATGTCTTTTTTGAGATGTGGCGACCAGAACTGGACACACAATACTCCAGGTGTGGCCTTAGCATCAATTTTTACAACGGCATTATAATATTAGCCGTTTTGTTCTCAATACCTTTCCTAATGAACCCAAGCATAGAATTGGCTTTCTTCACTGCCACTGCACACTGGGTTGACACTTTCACCGACCTGTCCACCACCACTCCAAGATCTCTCTCCTATAGCAGTGTTTCTCAACCAGTGGTATGGGTATCATCAGTGGTACTTGAGGTGGTGTCTGGTGGTACTCGCAGGACCGCTGGATACCAAACACCTGGCAGTGAGACCAGGAACATGACATTGAACAGTGGTAGGAGGCTAGGCTCAGTGGGCAGAGTTCCAAAGCATTCTTTTCTGTGCTCAATAAAGCCCTCCTACCCCCTTGAGCCTCTTACTAGTGGTCATTGTCTTGCACCTGGCCTTCCCAACCCAGAAGTAACTGGTGATGTCATCACCAGTTACTTCTGGTGGTACTTCAAATAGATGGACCATGTGAAGTGGAATGGTGGAGGTCTAACGCTGAGAAATATTGTTCTATAGAGAACAAATCCTCCTGGAAGATCCAGAAATTATCTTCCCTCAGGAATGATGTTCATTAGTGATTACGTAATTCTCACCTTTCCCAGCCTGCAGTCAAGAAGGTGTGAACCAACTCGCTGTCTCCCAATAAGCTCGTTTCCGACTCTTCATCAACCATTTGAAACATGCTTTACTATTCCATTCATAAAGAGGAATATTGCTTCATTTCACTTGAATTTTTTTTCATATATGATGTTATTTTGCACCCTGCCAAAGCTGGTTTCAGGACGGTTCCCCTGATAGAGGACTGGTTTTAAGGAGCTCTTGCAAGTTGTGCTGCAGTGCCCTCCCCCCGGTTCTCATGCCACTGAGGGTGCAATCCTATCTTGTGATGTAACAGGCAAGCCAGGAAGCTTTCACTGTATCCAGCATGAGATAGGTTCCACAGTGGCTCAGCTGAAGGTAAGGGGAAACTCTTCCCCATACCCCCAGGTAAGCCACTGTAGCCCCTATGGGTCTCCTCGGACTTGCACCACCTCCTGAGGTGGCACAAGTCTGAGGAGAGCAGAGAGGCTTGCACCAGCCCCGCCTCTCGCTCCCCTGGCCTGCCCCCAGGACCACCCTCCATCCGCCCTCTGTCCACCCCGGAACACCTCCCTCCTGCTTCCTCCCCACCCTCCACAGAGCCTTGCATTGGCCAAGTTTGGCTGACGTACGGCTCACTCTCTCCGTTGGCGCAGAGGCTGAATTCAGCCTCCATTGACTGGCGCATCTCTAAACACCAGCCCAGCCGACTTATGAGGAGGCACGAAGTGCCATTTGGCATGTTTGCTATCCTCCTGGGCCAGCGCAAGTCCCAAGAGCATGCTAGGACTGTGCCCTCAGTGTCACAGAGGTGCAAGTTTCTCTTTTTTCCTTTTTTAAAATTTTTTTTATTTTTTTCCAATAACAAAAATAACAAACACACATAACACATAATACAATACACACAATACATAAACACAATATTAGAGGGTGCAAGATATCATACATCACTATAACTAATAGTTGGCAACCTTCAGTCTCGAAAGACTATGGTATCGCGCTCTGAAAGGTGGTTCTGGAACAGCGTCTAGTGTGGCTGAAAAGGCCGATTCGGGAGTGACAATCCCTTCCACACTGGGAGCAAGTGCAGTCTGTCCCTGGCCTGTCTCCCTGGCTATGGGCCTTCCTTCTTTGCCTCTTAGCCTCAGACTGTTGGCCAAGTGTCTCTTCAAACTGGGAAAGGCCATGTTGCACAGCCTGCCTCCAAGCGGGCCGCTCAGAGGCCAGGGTTTCCCACTTGTTGAGGTCCACTCCTAAGGCCTTCAGATCCATCTTGTAGATGTCCTTGTATCGCAGCTGTGGTCTACCTGTAGGGCGCTTTCCTTGCACGAGTTCTCCATAGAGGAGATCCTTTGGGATCCGGCCATCATCCATTCTCACAACATGACCGAGCCAACGCAGGCGTCTCTGTTTCAGTAGTGCATACATGCTAGGGATTCCAGCACGTTCCAGGACTGTGTTGTGTTGTGTTTCCAGGACTGTGACTGTGTTTATAACTAATAAATCATTACATATTTTCTAATCCAGTTCCTCTTCTACGTTAGCCTCTTAATATCATTTATCATTTATCTATCATATCATATATATAATATATCATATATATATAATACATTCATCTAAATATCCTATCTTATTCTTCTACAACTTTATTTCAACCAAGTATAAAATAATTTTCATTACTCAAACTATATCGGTTTCACTGTTGATCAGAGATCTAAAAATCTATCAATTTCCGCCACATTCGTTATTTTCTCTATTAATTCATCTTTTATTGAGATCTTCGTGTCCTTCCAATATCTAGCATATAAAATCCTCACAAGTAATATCATAATCCAATATCTAACATACTAAATTCTAACAACTTTTAATATCCTAACATATATCATTTCTCTATCTGTAACATCCAAAATTAATATATCCTCATGACTAAATACATAAACATATACGTAAAAATCCAAAACAATATCACCTAAAATTAATTCTAATTCATTAAAACTATCCTCTAAAATTCTAACATCTATTAATATCAAGCTAACTAAAATTTTTATACATATTACATATCACCAATAAAGCTTATATAAATTCTCATTAACATCTAATAAACTTTAATCTCTAACATACAAAATTAACAATTTACAGTCTTTCTTTTTATCTATTCCCTTATCTCCAACCTAAATATCCACACGTCTGCCAAATCTCTTCTCTAGACTTTAATTTTCCATCTTTTTTTTCTAATAAATTTCACATGAATTCCTCTTAACAGATCACGTTTTAATGTACTTGCTCTTCTTGCTAAATCAACATCTTGAGTCATCTCCTTCACTTGATCATTCCAATCTATGTCAATTGGTTGTAGTATTTCTTCTCCTTTCTGGTCTGGTGACTTTTGAGTCTTTATCTTCCAAGCTATCTCCATTAACATTGTCTCTTCCAATTGTTTGTTTTGTCCTGTCTTCAGTGTTTTGGATTTATCTTCCATTTCTTTGCTCTTTTGTTGATCCTCGCCTATTTGTTGCATATTAGACTCAGTTGTCTGTTGAATTAAGATTTCCAGGCTAATTTGGATTTGTAAATATTGATTTGCTTGTTGCTTTCCCATTTCCAGTACCTTTTCCATAATCCTTTGTTTTTTCTCATGTGATTCGGATATAACATCTTTGAGTTGCACACTAAGATCATTTAGTTGTGTAGTTAACGCATCCAAACTAGCTTGAACCCACAGATATTGATTTGTTTGTTGCTGTCCCATCGCCACTAATTTCTCTGTATTATCTAGTATTGTCTGCTTCCATTCTTTCCCTTTCCGTTCCTCTTGTGTTAGTTTTCCCAAGCTGGACTCCGGGGCAGGAGAGCTCCTAACTTTCGCTCCTTTTCCTGTCATCCTTTTTCTTCCTTCTTATATCTTCTTTCTTCTTACTTCACTTGTCAAGTCCTGTTCTTGTCCTTGTAGTGTCTTTTTTAGTCCACTAGATGTCCCTGATGTTCTTATTTCTGTTGTTTATGTCTTATTTCTATTATTTATATCTGTTTCTATGTCAACTGCATTCCTTTCCAGGAGATAATCAAAGGAATGTAAACAATCAACCACTTTTGCAAAACAAAGAAATGCAGGTCTCCAACCACTCTCCAAAGGCAGTCCACAAGCTCTCCACAGGAAAACGAAACTGAACACTCCACAACAATAATTGTATTCCAAGACGATTAATTTGTAATCCAACAAATTTTAGATTTATAAAGTTAAAGTTATGCACTTATATTTCCATAACAAGCTCAGCAGATCTCCTCCAAAGCTTCTTCTCACATCAACAAACAAATAAGCAGAGAAAGCTTCCCCCTCCTTCCTCTTCTCCCAGGAGGGGGAAAGCCTGCCCCTCCTGCTCCTTCTCTCAGGCAAAAGTTTAATCAGGCAGTCAGTTAGTCAATGCCAGACACACACAACGGAACACACAAAGGAACAACACTCACTTGCTTCTTTCAATTTCCTTCCCTGCTTGGAGCATTCGGCTTAATTTCAACATTGAATCCTCACCATCACCGACATTGATGGCTGGGTTCCCTTGGAGAAAAACAGTCCCTGGCTGGACCCTTCTTCTCCAAAACTGTACACCATCCATAGGATCGAGGCCTCTCCTGACCACTGATCCTCGGATCTCATCAGACCCACGATTTTGGGAAGAAATAGCGGGCTTTCCAAGAGCTTTCCAGGAGCTCAGAAAAACACAACTACTCAGCCCCCTCTGGCCCCACCCCCAAGTTTCTCTTTTTTCTCTTTTTTCCAATGTCTGCCACCACATCTGCAGCCACTATATTGAGCCCAGGCAACTGGTGGCCACTGGTTGATGGCTGGA
This sequence comes from Tiliqua scincoides, assembly GCF_035046505.1. NCBI lineage: Eukaryota > Metazoa > Chordata > Lepidosauria > Squamata > Scincidae > Tiliqua > Tiliqua scincoides. The sequence goes on from NC_089822.1 coordinate 258,254,101, forward strand.
TCCATATTCCTTTGGTGGTCAGGATAGATATCAATAGTGATATTGAGTCCCAGTAACTGTCCAAGAATGTCATTTGCTGATTTTGGTTCCCTTTGTGACACTCTTCTGTGGTTTCCCGCAGGATCCCTTCAGGTGCCTAGAAATCAAAAATGCCTGGATACAGCAATTTCCCCAGTGTAGGGGTTGGGCATGTGAGGAAGGTGAGGTGTATTCTTCCCCTTCCCCACCTCAGGAAGTGTTAAATGTAGAAAGTATTGGGATCTAATAACCCTCTTGTAGACTGAGATGCAAATTCAGGGGACCCCCAAAAGGCCCCACAGGAACATGGGACCAGGAGCAAATCTCAGTTACTCTTTCCTGCTTTGTGACCAATTTGATGTGCATTTAAATGGAATGAGCTCAGCCTCATCACCAGAAAGGAATCTTTTCTTGTTGCTTCAGGGCCAGTTCGGGAGATCTCTGGAGACTCTAGAAGAGGAGAGAAAGAAAATTCTGGCATATCAAGCAGCCACAGAAGAGGAAAGCGAAAACCTGCTTGTAAGTGTCACCGTTGCTTAGAAGTGAACAACTACTAAAACTAATATCTGGAAAAGTTGAAGAGTGATGGGCCAGGGGTGATATGGCGATGGGGTCTGGCCTGGTCATTCCAGGAGAAGGAGAGTTGGTCATAGGCAAACCACCCATCTTGGGGGGGGGGGGAGGGTATCAAAAATTTATGGGGTCTGGGTGTCAAATGGTTTATCTATGCCTCTGAGATGGGGGGGCCAAATTATATGGTCTGCCCCTGGAGATTGATGGATCCGGACAGTTTCCTGAAGGCTCTGGGGGATTTTTCAGGTTGGCAATTGATCTGATACTCTCACTGCCCTTTGGTATGGAGAGAATGCTATAGCCTTGGATCAGATTGCCTCTGAATGGTGTTGACCTTGCCATAGAGCCAAGTCAGCTCCTTGGTTTACTAAGCAGCTGTGGGTAATGAGAAAATCACCTGATCCCTAGAGTGATGATGGAGCAGAATCCATGATAAGTGTTATCAAATACGGGTTTGAGCCCACTTTATGGCCTATTCCATTTCAGTGACAAAGGTTTTTTTTTCTTTCCTCTGCCACCACTGTGTCTGCAAGAAGACAACCAGAGGAGCTTTTTCATGATCTGCTCCACTCAGCTCCTTTAGCAAGTGAGTTGTTCAAGTCTCTGTTGCCACAAGTTCGCAAGACACTTTGCAGATAAAATTGCTTATATTCCCTACGACTTGGACTCTGAATTAACAGTTTCAGAAGCTGTCCCTACGGCCTCTGTCAGTTGCGCTATTATGAATTTTTTTCACCTTATGCAGCCTGAGCTTGTGGACAGGGTTCTCTGGAGCTTGAGACTGTCTTCATGCCTGCGTGACCCTTGCCCAGCTTGGCTAATACGATCTGCGTGGGTTGGTCTGGACATTTGGGTGGAACCCATTGTGGATGTACCTTTGCTGGAGGAAGTGATGCCTAGCATCCTGAAGATGCCTATTGCATGTCCCCTCTGGGTGGGGGGAGGGAACTATCACGGGATTCCACCAATTTAAATAATTATTGAGTGGTTTCCAATCTTCCTTTCTTGGGTATGGTGATTGAATGTGTGGTGGTATCTCAGCTCCAGGGGATCCTAGATGAGGCAGAATATCTGGACCCCTTTCAGGACAGCTTCAGGCTATAGAGACAGTCTTGGTTGCCCTGTTGGATGCCGAGGACTAGACAGGGGGAGTGCCACTTGATAGCATTGACCACTGTGTCCTTCTGGGTCTGCTGGCTGACTTGGGGCTTGGGGGTACTGCTTTGTGGTGGTTCCTCTTCTTGGCTGACTGGTCCCAGATGGTGATACTGGGTGACACCTGCTTGGCGCTCTGGCCATTAGAGTGTGGATTCTATTCTGTCCCCCATGCTTTTAAACATCTATAGCTCCACTTGCCTCAGATGTATGCAATCTCCTGAAGTGGCGCAAGTCTGAGGAGACCCATCGGGACTGCAGTGGCTTACCTGGGGGTAAGGGGAAGAGTTCCCCTTACCTCCAATTGAGCCACTTTGGGCCCCTGTCTTGCATTGGATACAGCACAGACCTCCTGGCCTGCCTGTTTCAGCTCAAGATAGTAAAATGCATTGTAAAATGATTACTGGGCTGGGGCACCTCCCTTTTGAGGAAAGGCTACAGTGTTTGGGGCTCTTTAGAAAAAAGGCACCTGAGGGGACATGATTGAGACATATAAAATTATGCTGGGGATGGATAGAGTGGATAGAGAGATGCTCTTTTCCCTCTCACATAACACCAGAACCAGGGGACATTTGCTAAACTTGAGTGTTGGTAGAGTTAGGACAGACAAAAGAAAATATTTCTTTACTCAGAGTGTAGTTAGTCTGTGGAAATCCTTGCCACAGGATGTAGTGATGGCATCTGGCCTTAGCTACCTTTAAAAGGGGATTGGACAAATTTCTGGAGGAAAAGTCCATCATGGATTACAAGCCATGATGTGTATGTGCAACCTCCTGATTTTAGAAGTGGGTTACCTCAGAATGCCAGAAGCAAGGGAGGGCACCGGGATGCAGGTCTTTTGTTATCTTTTGTGCTCCCTGGGGCATTTGGTGGGCCACTGTGAGATACAGAAAACTGAACTAGATGGGTCTATGACCTGATCCAGTGGGGCTGCTCTTATGTTCTTATGCATTTGCTTCAACATGGGAAAGGCAGAATATAATTTTCTTAGATACATAAATAAAATAAATATAATTTGCAAAAGACTCAAAAAGATCAAATTTCATGTAAAATTGTTCATGAAAGATATTTCCAAATGTGGGTCTTGTCAGCCTTTCCCTGCTCACAGGTGATCCAAGCTCTGTGGAAAGTCAGCAGTGACCTTCCTATCACATCCAATGAATAGGTCTTAATGCTGCAAGGACTGCCAATGTCTCTTTCTGTCATTGATCTTCTTTTCTCCACTTCCTTCCCATTTATTGCAGGCACAAACAGAGGCAGAGAAGGAAAAGACAGTGGCTGAATTCACGCAACTGCGCCAGTTTCTGGAAGAAGAAGAGAATCGTCTTCTGGCCCATTTGAAGGAGGTGGAAGAGGAGACTGCAAGGAGAAGGGATGTGCTCCTGGCCAGACTCTTTAGGGAGCTCTCCTGCCTTGACAGCCTTCTCTGGAAGGTGAAAGAAAAGTGTCAGCAGCCCCCAAGTGAACTCCTGAAGGTAAGAGGGTGGCATAAATACTCCAGCACCCTCTGAAGGAGTAGAATACAAACCTTTGTTAAGATTTAGCTGTTTGATTGTTTCAGCCAATATCTGTAGTCATGTGCTTTATGTATTAACATCCAGTGGGCTATTCTGAATGGCACTCCACCTTATCAGCTGCTTACATTACCTTGCAAATATTTTTTCTTGCTCTCAGGGATGGAAACTCGAGTCAGGTGACTTGGACTCAAGTCACACACAAAGAAGACTCAGAAAAACACTCAAGTCAAGGGCTCCCTGACTTGCCACTCATCCCCATGCATGCAGACTTGCGTCTGTCTGTGTCTCAGTGTGCTTGCATACTGTTTTTGTGGCATGAAAAACCTCATGGGCCCATTATTTAGACTGGGCAAGCAGCAGGGAGGTTCCAGCCAGGAAGGAGAAAAGGGATAATGCTTGCATCGGAGCTGGAGGGGGGGAGGGGGGAGCGAACTCTTTCGCCCATCTCTGATAGGAAGGAAAAAAACACATGATCATTGGGCAAAGGATGGGCATTCAGATATTTTCTTTGGCTAACATACAGCAGAAGGAGGAGCCAAAGGAGTTCTTGCCTTACGATTGGCTCCAGCAGCCCAGGGAGGGCAAGGGAGGCAGGAGCATCCATCTTGCCCATCTCTGAAAGAACTAATGGTCACTGGATAGGATCGGTATCTGATATTTTCTTTGGCTGAGGGAGGGCAGAAGGATGAGCCAAGGAGGTTCTTGCCTTAGGATTGGCTGGAGGGGAAAAAGGAGATGGGGGGACGTTTTGTAGCAATCACACTTTCCAACCTCGTGGCTTTTATGGGCTCCATTGTTACTTGAGAGGGGGAAGCCTCACTTAATGACCAGCTGCAGTAGGACTGTTTCTGAGTAGAGCTGCCAAGGATTGGGTCGTCCTGGAAGCCTCGCAGCTGCTGCATGTGACCCTCCTGCTTCTTGCCACTTCTGTCCCCACTCTCATGCAGTCCCTCCCACCCCCTCCTGTCCTGTTTACAGATGGACAGGGACATCAGGGGAGTATTAAAGAAGAACTCTCTCTCTCTCTCTCTCTCTCTCTCTCTCTCTCTCTCACACACACACACACACACACACACACACACACACCCTGCCAGAAGCCCCGTTTTCCCCCACAGCTGACTTTTTAAAGGGAGCGACTCGATTCCAGTCACAAAAGAGTGACTTGGAAAGTGCCCCCGTTTTGACTCGTTTTTAAGTCGAGTTGCAGGGGAGTGGTGACTCTAGACTCAACTTGAGTCAAGCTGCACTGGGTCTTTCCATCCCTGCTTGCTATATGATATGCTCTTCCTCCAAATTCTTGAGTGGCATGTGTTATGCAGACCCTTAAGAACATAAGAACATAAGAACAGCCCCACTCGATCAGGCCATAGGCCCATCTAGTCCAGCTTCCTGTATCTCACAGCGGCCCACCAATTGCCCCAGGGAGCACACCAGATAACAAGAGACCTCATCCTGGTGCCCTCCCCTGCATCTGGCATTCTGACATAACCCATTTCTAAAATCAGGAGGTTGCACATACACATCATGGCTTGTACCCCATAATGGATTTTTCCTCCAGAAACTTGTCCAATCCCCTTTTAAAGGCGTCTAGGCTAGACGCCAGCACCGCATCCTGTGGCAAGGAGTTCCACAGACCAACCACATGCTGAGTAAAGAAATATTTTCTTTTGTCTGTCGTAACCCGCCCAACACTCAATTTTAGTGGATGTCCCCTGGTTCTGGTATTATGTGAGAGTGTAAAGAGCATCTCCCTATCCACTCTGTCCATCCCCTGCATAATTTTGTATGTCTCAATCATGTCCCTCCTCCGGCGTCTCTTTTCTAGGCTGAAGAGGCCCATACGCCATAGCCTTTCCTCATAAGGAAGGTGCCCCAGCCCCGTAATCATCTTAGTCGCTCTCTTTTGCACCTTCTCCATTTTCACTATGTCTTTTTTGAGATGTGGCCACCAGTACTGGACACAATACTGCAGGTGTGGCCTTACCATCAATTTGTACAACTGCATTATAATATTAGCCGTTTTGTTCTCAATACCCTTCCTAATGATCCCAAGCATAGAATTGGCCTTCTTCACTGCCGCCGCACATTGGGTCGACACTTTCATCGACCTGTCCACCACCACCACCCCAAGATCTCTCTCCTGATCTGTCACAGACAGCTCAGAACCCATCAGCCTATATCTAAAGTTTTGATTTTTTGCCCCAATGTGCATGACTTTACACTTACTGACATTGAAGCGCATCTGCCATTTTGCTGCCCATTCTGCCAGTCTGGAGAATGTATTCTGCCTTCCCTGAATACATCAGGGAGCTAAAAGGTATTACCCTCCAGGGCCTCTGAAGTGTCTCCATATGTGGCTTGCGGCAGGCACTGAGCTCTCTGTCTATCTTCCCTTCTAGGATGTTGAAGACACCTTACAGAGGTAAGTGGAGCCCACTCATTTCATGCTCTATGAATGGTCTGAATAGCAAGTGAAGAGCCCGGTCTTCCTAGCTCCAGAGGAAGGGTCCATCTCCACACCCTCCAGCACAGGGCCAGGGCCAAGCAGAGCCTTGCACTGACCCTACCCACACCCTGATGGTGTATTGGGTGCTAATGTTGCCACAAAGACAGAAGATTGAGCGGTTGGCCTCCCAGATGATCCCTCAGCTGGGTGTGAGCCCTCAACCAGTGCCTGGCCTGCTATACCCTGAGGTATCCCTGCTCCAGCATTTCATTAGTGCAAATATAGAGTGATATTTTGAATTTGTGATGTGTGCACTGTCAATCGCTTCCACCAGAACATAGTCTCCTCTCCTCTGCTGAGTGTAGTTGAAGGTGCTTCTGTACCTGCTTTTCTTTGTATATACAGGTCCAAACTTGTTATACATGGATTTTTTTATACACGGATTTGACTCAATGTGAATGGCCACTGCAAATGAGAAGAAATATGCTGATCCCTGGAGAAGGGGGGAAATGCACCCCTTTAAAATGCTTTTCTTACTGTTGTAGAGATTTTTATCTCAACATGATGAGAAGGACCCTTTAAATTAAAGGGAAACAGTCTTTTGTAGTTAGAGCAATAGTTAGAGGGCAGCCAGCTGACAATCCATCAATCCAAGGGCCCCCCCCCCCCCCGATCACCTGAAAGAAAGATAATTCTTTCTAAGCGCCTGGAGAGAGACTGATTGTTGGACTGTCTTCTTAATGATTCTATCTCAACATCACAAAGATTAGCTGTTTTAAATCACCTGAGCAAAGGGACTTTGTTTTTTAAATTGATTTGCTATACTGCAGTTTTTGCCATCCACCTGAGTTCTGGGAACAGAACCCTCGCGAATCATGATACGCAACCTGTATTTACTCTGCCACATTCATCTTTTTTTAAAACTGAAGGTCTCAAAAGTGCTTGCGATGTTAATACCTACAAGAATCTCTAAATGTCCATTTACAGCCTCTGCAGGCTCTTCCTCATAAAATTACATCATGTTTGCTGCACTGACATAAACGAAGAATAGGCATAAACAAAGAATAGGATTGTGCCATAACTATTTCTCTTTTTGTGTTACCCGAGTTCTTCTTTTCGCCAGATGCTCTAGTAAGCTTAACCCACATTTCTAAGTCTAAGATTTCATAAAGCACCTCAAAGAACGCATGTCTTCAAAATGCCAGAAGAGCCGTTTTAAAGTGATCCACACCTGCAAAGGTTGTTCTGTTTTTCTTTTTTTTTTCTGGTGGGATTGGATGTGATGGGATGGAATTGAAAATATGGAGGGATAACAGTGGTTCTCTTCCCCAGCTGTGAGAAGAGAAAAACAGTTGAGGATCCTGTGGCTTCTCTTACACTGAACTGGGAGAACCAGAAAATCAGTGATCTAAATTCGTCTCTGAAAGGTGCCATAGAACAATTCAAAGGTAATGAAGAATGAAGTTGAATGTGAACTGGGCCTGAAGTGTTCCTCAAGTGAGAGGCCATCTGAGTTTCCTCCTTTTTGTTGCCCACATCTTGCTGGATCTTATCTGGCATGGGAAAAGTATATTTCTTCTTAAGGACCAGGAATAGAACAGGTAGCAGGGAAGAGAAATATATGGATAGCAAGGATGTGTCAAATAAGCTCAAGTCATGACTTGAGTTGCAAATCACTGACCACAACTCACGAGTTATAGTGCACAACCGTTGTGACTTGACCTGAGAAAATTGACCCATCTGTTGAACCACGGGTTACTTTGAGTCATTAGTCTCAAATCCTTAAGCCAAAAGGAAGGGGTGGGAGTGGGGGTGGGGAATTATCATTTAACACAACCGCTGATCCCATCTGCATTTTAGTCAGCTGTGTGTTGAAGTTCTTTAATTCAACCCTGATTTGTGTAAACAAAAGCTGTGCACTTATTTGAGTTTATAGTGTTTCCAAAAAGCTATTGGTTCCCCCCAACCCCCAGCAGCCCCTCCCCCCTAGTGCTTCAGAAGGAGCACCAGCACAAGCAGCACACCACAGACCATCAGGAAGGCATCAGATGTCAGTAAGGTGGGAGGGGACTGAAGGGCAGGTGGGAGGGTAGCCCACAGAAGCTGGGAGACTTACAACACAATCCTTTGCAGGTATACTCAGAAGTCCTATTATAGTCAATGAGGCTTCCTCCCAGGTAACTGTGGATATAGAACTGTACACTGCAGCCTAAATGGTACACAGGTGTGAACCGGCATGACCCAGAGGTGCACAGGCAGGGCTGACACTTCAGCAGACCTAATGATGGATAAATCACAGCAAGAACACACACTCGAATGCACTCATACTCTCTCTCTCTCTCTCTCTCTCTCTCTCTCTCTCACACACACACACACACACACACACACAGGGACTCAAAGTCATTTCTAGTCTATAGCCAATTTTCTAGTCACTGTCCATGAGTCACTAGTCAAGTCAGGGTCAGTGAGCCACGACTCAAGTCAACTTGAATCCTCGAGGGCAGCAATTTAAGTGCATCTCAAGTTGAGTCACCCCAAGTTGAGTACCCATCCCTGAGGGATAGTTTTTCTAATGGCGGGAAGTAAGAAGTGGGTTCCAACCAGATTACTTGGGATCAATGCCACTGAACCTGTGCAGAAATGATCTGCAGTTAGGAGTGAGCAGGGAATTGACCAGATGCAGGGAATTGACCAGATGCAACCAATACCCAAACAATTTCAAACGGTGAAACATCTAAATAGATTGCAAAGAGCTCCAAAACAAGCTCTTCCAAGAAGGTGAATGGGCAACAAAATAGGAAATCTGTTTCAGTTTCAGTGCTTGCAGAGTGATGACATTGGTGTAAGTAGTAGTTGGCAACCTTCAGTCTTGAAAGACTATGGTATCGCGCTCTGAATGGTGGTTCTGGAACAGCGCCTAGTGTGGCTGAAAAGGCCGATTCAGGAGTGACAATCCCTTCCACACCGGGAGCAAGTGCAGTCTGTCCCTGGACTGTCTCCCTGGGTATGGGCCTTCCTTCTTTGCCTCTTTGCCTCAGTCTGTTGGCCAAAGAAATCCTAAATTTACATACACAGAGGTGCACACTGAACCATCAGTGTGTAATAGACAAGATTTTGTCTATGTTGATCTTGAGGTTGCCCAAAAGAAACATCAATGTACAGCAAAAGCCACGTTCTAGGGTAGGAATTTGTGGTGGTCTAGTATAGCCTTGAGGCGCACTTTGTGTGTGTGTGTGTGTGGGGGGAGGATATGGGCACAAAAGCCCTGGTAGATTTGCTGCCATAGGAAGGGCTTTTGGTTCCTCCAAACCATGGTCACACCAGGATGCTCTCTCTCCGTCTCTCTCTCTCTCTCTCTCTCTCTCTCTCTCTCTCACACACACACACGCACGCACGCACACCCCCTTGAAGTATGCCCAAATACCATCTTTTCTGCAGTGTAGAAGCCAATTGTTATAGAAACAATCTGGAATGGTAGCAAACCTGGCCTTCGCCAAGGTTTCAGATGAGGTTTACATAAGCTACTTGCAGAATGAAGGTGCTGTACAACAGGCAAAGTGCAGGTGGCTGGATACAAAATAGAGGGATTACTGAAGTTGCATTCACTAAGGGCAAATTCAAAATGTAAAGACAGACAGGAGGTGCGCAGAAAGAATTACAAAGTGAGATTATCTTCTTCCAATTGTGTGTGTGTGTGGAGGTAGTGGTGGGGGGGGGAGAGCGATTATATACACAAGAGTTTGAGGCTAGACCAGAGTCCTAGAAACTGTCCATTTTGTGCACAGATGTTCTTGGAAAACAGTTTATCTTCCACACTGACATCCGTTAATGTTGGCATATGAAGCTGGCAGTGATGTAGCTTTTTATCACGGTCATTATTATTTTTATTAAAGAATATTTATATACTGCTTTTCGGCTGAATATGCTGGTTGAGTAGCAATAATAAAAATATTATTAAGAATATTTAAATACCTCTGTATTTATTATAATGTAATCCAAACATCTGTTTCAGCTTCTGCTTCCCTTGAAATAGGGCAGGGGGTGAAGTGTTAGGGGGATCCTGTTAGGAGTTGATATTTTTGTTACAAAATTTGTTACCAACAGGACAGTGTGATGCTGAATCTCTGTTCTTTTTGTTTCTTCAGCTGCCCTGCAATCTCAGCTACACTGGCAGAAAGGTAAGTTATAGGAACTGATGAACCTCCAGGTTCACAGGTAGAGAGATTCCCCCGTCCCCTCGTTTTTATTATAAACTACATATCTCCAGTTTTCTCAGTTCTCAGCAGCTCTCAGGTATAAATGCCCTCATGGCGTCCGCATTACATTTTTGTTTCTACCATGTGTAACTTACCCATCAACCTCCATACAAGCCCCATTCAGTTCCTAAATATGTCCTGCATGCAGATGCCAGTGAAATTCTCCCAAGTCAAGCCTATAAATCGAGTTTCAGGGACTCGTTAAAGTTGAAATCAAAGGAGGGGCAAGTGTCAAAATTCTTTGTTCTTCATTTAATACGATAAAATTCAGTGACATAAACTTGGGTCCCTGGAAGTCAGGAATGGCCAGTCACACTGGGAGCATTAAGAAAACATGAATCCTTTTCTCTCCAACCTCCCTCCCTCCCTCCACGACTTTTGAAAACACAATAAATGTTTTGTGAGTGTTGAACTTCTCTGAAGCTGCCATAAAGGACAGGATAGGCAGGGTCTCAGACAAAATGTGGATTGCAGTTATGAGAAGGTTGTATTTTCTGTCCTTGTGGCTCTAATTCTGTTTCCCAAGTCCCCATGCAAACCATGGACCATGTCTGCTGGATTCAGCAAATGCCAGAAAGGCCAGGAACCCCAGGTGTCCCTTGACCAAAGTTGGTGCCCAGGACGAAGGCTCTAAGGAAAAGTCCAAGGCATTGTTTTCCAGTTGTCGTTGCTTCAAGAGCCCCTTACCTTGAAGATGCTTCTGTGAATTCACAGTAAAACACCAGCCTAACCATGGAAAATTCCTGCACTGTAAAAGAGCCCATGGTGCTGCAAATGGCCCTGATTACAGCCCTTGTCTGTCCTCCACACTGCAAAGTAATTGACTTGCAAAAGAAATAGGGCCACCCCCAACCTGGCAAACCCAGGACAGGCAGTCCAAACCCATCAGCAGGGCTTTGGCCCCCACCTTTTTTCCCTCCTCCTCACCTGGCACTGCTGGCTAGGGAGGGATTTGAACCTCCAATCTCGTGCTCCACAGCCCAGCACTCTCTCCATTGGCTATAGGAAAGCCTATTGTTAAAGTATTCAGAACTAATATATAAGGTCTTGAGCCCAGCTGGTGGCCATCAGTGCCTCAAGTATTAGTTCCAAACACTTTGAACCTAAGACTTCCTGTGGCTTAGTTGCTAAAGTGCTAGTCTATGGAGCTAGAGGTTGGGGGTTCAAATCCCCAGAAAGAATAAATTTCTTTCTTCTCTTTTTTTTAGGTGGGAGGTAAATAAATATGAAAAGATTACACTTGTTAATCTTAAACTTGTTCTTGTAAATGAGTTCCTGCACTTTTTTTTTTTTTTTTTACACAAAAAAAGCACTGCCCCTGCCTCACAGCACTCACAGCTCTCGCCTGAGCCCAGCCTGCCTTTCCTCTCCCCGCGCTCTGCTTCAAAGCTGGTGGAGGGCGCAGGGACATGTGCGGAGGAGGAGGAGGACGAGGACGACGACGAGGGACAGCCAGCCAGCCAGGGAGACAGGCTGCAGCACCCAGGTACTGGCTTGGCAGAGGAGGGGGGGAAGGAAGCTGGCTGGTGCAGCCCCTGCACTTGAGACAGCCTAGGCATGTCTACTCAGAAGTAAGTCTCATTGTGCTCAGTGGAGCTTGCTCCTGGGAAAGCATGCATAGCCTTGCAGCCCAAGAGCCCAAGCCTATGCATGTCTACTCAGAAGTAAGTTCCATTATGTTCAGTGGGGCTTGCTCCTGGGAAAGGCTGCATAGCCTTGCAGCCTGAAAGCCCTAGCCTATGCATGTCTACTTAGAAGTAAGTCCCCTTGTGTTCAGTGGGGCTTACTCCCAGGAAAATATGGATGGGATTGCAGCCCAAACCCATGCAGGTCTACTCAGAAGCAAGTAATTCATTCATTTTTATAGTTATTAATATAGGGCTTGGCTGATCTAAATTAATTAAGCAAAAATTATTACTAAAATTTAGTAGCTTTGTAATGTCATCAACAGGAGATTTAGGCTTTTAACTATAAATGGGGAAGCTTAAGTGTCCTTGCTGCATTATAATAACACTTAGTAAATATGTATTCCTCTGTGCAGTAGGTCAGATCACTGTTGTCTATTAATTTTTGGTTTTTTTAGACTATATTTAATCACTATTATTATAATGGGGAATGGGGACATCATACACAGGGGAAAGGGGGGAATCACCAATGATGGGTTAATGAATTGATTAAGTTATGAAGTTATGAATCAAAAATCATGTGGTCACACACCCTCTATTGGTTCAAGATGAGTTGTAAAATAGATTATTTTACAGGACAGGAGGTCTGGTCTAGAGGGTAGAGCCTCCATTTGCCTGAAGATTAACATCCACAAGGTCGCCAGTTCGAGGCCACCGGCACCGTGCGACCTTGAAGCAGCTGGCAAGCTGCAGCTGAGCTGTTCCATCTGCTCGGAGCGTGGGAGGATGGAGGCCAGAATGTTAAACCAGATCGGAGTGTAACATCTTGAATGTGGTGGTTCTTGAAAGAGAGAACCTTCTTTCAATTTGTAAAAATCCCTGCGTGGATTTAATAAGCCTGCCTGTGTAAACCGCCTTGAATAAAGTCTTGAATAAAGACCAAGAAAGGCGGTATATAAATACTGTATATTATTATATTATTATTATTATATTCCGGTATATAATTTATCTATTTTACAACTCATCTTTTGTGTTTATTCTTATGCTCCCCCCTTGTGTGCTTATATTGCACATTCATTGTTATCTGATCACATATTTCTTTTTTTTTTTTTTTGCACCAATCATGTTTCAATGTCTTGAGCCGATAGAAGGTGTGTAACGACATGATTTTTGATCCATAACTTGTTTATTAATCAATTAATTAACCCATCTTTTGTGCCCCCTCTCCCCTGTGTGCTAATTGATTTGGGTTCAAACAAATCTGTAGAGTGATGTAATGTAATCATTTTTTATATTTTGCCTTCATCAATTGTTTTAACCAATATTTATTAAATGTTTTAAAAGTTTTAATTAAATTTTTTGGTTGTTACATATTTGCAAATACATGCAACAAGCCTTGATATAATCTTTGGTGTGCGCTCCCAAGGTGGTCCGTCTCTTTTTGTTCTTCTCTCTTGAAGATCTCCCCTCATTTTCTAGTTCTTAAGTAGCTGGGGAATGGGGATTTAAAGAGAGAGAAATGAGATGAATACATAAATGAAATAAATAAATGAAATAAATAAATGAAATAAAAGATTTATTTTATTTTAAATAAAAAAATATGTTTTATATTTTTATATTTATATTATATTTATATATAGTAAATAAAATATTTTATTTTAAATAAATAAATAAATAAATAAATAAATAAAAGATTAACAAGTTGTGAGTTCCTGCACCTTTTTTTTTTTTTTTTACAAAAAAAGCACTGCCCGTCAGGGACCATCTCTTAAGAATAGGTAAGTCCAGTCTGAGCTTAGCTCACAAATGGGCCCATGCGGGTCTCTGGCTAAAAAAACCCCCATAAAAATCTGAGCGTGGATCCCCCCCCCCCAAAGTGTCCCTTCTCCTACATGTGCTCCCATCTCACTCCCCAGGCAAGCCACACCCAGTCAAAGGGTGCTTGTCTAACCTGCTTCATGCTTGAAATCCATTCTCGCCTCCTCATTGGTGTTTTCGTACCATCAATACTCCCATCATTCAAAGAAATCGAACCAGCGAGTGTCTGTGTCCAGACTATGATCATTCCTCTGCCCCACATTTCTTCATTTCTTTCTCTCTCTTTACCTGAGATGAGGGACCTACATTCAATGGTCAATGCCATCCTCTGCTGGGGTGTGCCACCAGTCAAATGCAAAGGCATTTGTGCTGTGGTTTGTGCAGATTATCACACGTTCTCCAGCATGTATGGTAGCAGTTCAGGATGTCAGTCAGTCTCTCAACTGACTCTTTCTCTTTGCTTTCCTTTTCTCCCTCCACTCCCAACAGCAAATGCGGCTCTGGATCCAGACACAGCTCATCCTGAACTCATCTTTTCTGAGGATCGTATAAACGTGAGAGAGGGAGAGGAACGTCAAGATCTGCCCGACGATCCTGAGAGATTTAGCGCTAAGGCTGCTGTGCCGGAAAATGAGGGATTCACTGCAGACCAGGATGTGGGAATGGAGAAACCACCGGATATGGGGGTTGCCAGACGGTCTGTGAGGAAAAAGGACTATTTTGATGTTAGTCCTAAGGGAGGGGTCCCAGCTATGGAGAACTGGAGAGGTCAGTACAGGGTTGTCCATAACCCTGATAACCCTCCTCTATTATTGAGCCAGGGGCTCAGGAGGTTCCACAGTGTTAAGGGGGACTTTATTCAGTGCTGGAGGAGACAGAGGGGGCATGTTGCCTGGCTCTGTAGAGGATAGTATCTGGTACAAGTTGTCCATGCCAGATGCCAGCTCCTTTCTCTTCCAACATTCCCTTAGCTCTCCCCCTAATCCTCCCACCCTCCTGTCCCATTTCACCCACTTCACAGACTTACCAAATTCAGGACAGATCACACAGAGGTCCTCCATACGATCTGTGGCTGCAGCCCGTAAGCATTTGGCTCAACGTGCTTCTGGAAGGGGTTTTACGACACCATAAAGCATCTACCACCTCCAAAACACTAGAACTGGCGGTGGTAGGGAGTCATAGGATGGGGATATCCGTTTTGACAATGGCTGGATAATTTTCTACACTGATGTTTCACTGGCTCCAGCCAATAGGACCCTTACTCTTGGTGTTAATATTGCTATTCCCTCTCCCTTTCATTTCTCAGACCCTCACCTGCAAAAGAGGCAACACCTCCCCACATTCATCCTTGGCAGGCAGGGAGGCTGGTGTGTCATTTTAGGCCACAACTCTGTACTCTAAGATCTCTGGCTGTAGTTGGCACAGAAATGCAGGTGGGATGTGGGTGTTTAAGAGCATGTTATACAGTGTTGCTTAGTTGACTCCAGTCTGCTTCTGAACCCAGTTCAAAGCTGGTTTATCACCATTAAAGTTTTAAACAGCGAAGTTCTTCCAAGAACCACATGATCCTGCCTGCCTGCTGAAGTATTCCGAAGAGCCTCTACTCCCTCTCCTTTTATTGCCATCAGAAGTGTATTTAATGGGAATGGAGGATGGGGCCTTCTTGGTGACAGCACCCCAGCTTTGTGCTGCAATCCTATTCACTTTTTGCGAGTAGGTCCATTAAACCCAGTGAGGCTTCCTTCCGCATAGACATGCCTAGAATTGCACTACTGGTTGTTGATTCATTTAGAAGACACTGTTCAGCAATGAAATTTTTACAAGAATGGACGTAGTTTTTCTTTATAGATTTCTGGGCACTGAATACGAAAATCACAGTTAAAATCCTCTCCTGGCTCAAATTTCTGAGTAAATCGACCATTTCTGTTTCACATATATTTCAATGGGATGTTATAATAGTGACACTCATAAGTCAGCGTGGCAAACGTTAGATTCTGGTCCAGGTGAGTTGGATGACATGTCTTTGCCTCATGAATCACATGATCATAGCGAAGAAGCGGTTGGAACCGGATCCATCCAGTTTCTTTTGTTCACGGGAGTGTATGTATCAAACTGCATCAGTGTTACTGCACTGTGTGTTATGATTAGTAAATTTATTTGAATAAGTGAATTTTATTTCATTCACTTTTTTGTGTTTCTGTTCGACTGTAGGTTTTCACTACAGTGATAATGCCCCGAAATGCATTAACAATCCAGATAACTTTTGTTTCATTTGTGGCAACGTGATTTGTGGCTCGAGGAAGCGACCATTGACTCCAGCAATGAAAAAAGCGTATTTCATTTTATATTGGGTGTCGTGTGGGAGATGAAGATAAATCTTGGGCTGCACACGTGTGCTGTATTTGGACATCCCATTGAAATATATGTGAAACAGGAATGGTCAATTTGCTCAGAAATTTGAGCTAGGAGAGGATTTTAACTGTGATTTTCATGTTCAGTGACCAAACATCTATAAAGAATGGCTAACTTCGTTTTTGTAAAAAAAAAAAAAAAAGTTAAAATTTGTTGAATAGTGAGATTTTTAAAACTTGCTTTCCTTTAAAAAATAGAAATGAAAAAGGTTGAAATTGAAGGCATCTTACAAACATGATAGAAATTATAACTCAATGAATTGAATAACAAATGTAATGTAAACTAAAAATTAGCATAAAAGACCTAAAAAAAATAAATAAAAGCATTGACATCAAAAACATCAACACCTCTTATTTGTTTTATTTTGAAGAAATGTTTTTTTTTTTTCTAGTCTTGGTCGTATGCCTCAGCTACTCAAATATGTTTACTGTTGTTTTTTGTTCTCTGCTGGGTTGCACTTTTATCGTCTCTTTTTCAGTTGTGTCATTCTGAGAGCCCTTTTTGGAAGGAAGATTATTATTAATTATTATTATTAACAGTATTTATCTACTACTTTTCAACAAAAAGTCCACAAAGCGGTTTACAGAGAAAAATCAAATAACTAGTGGCTCCCTATCCCAAAAGGGCTCACAATCTAAAAAGATGCAAAAGAACACCAGCCGACAGCCACTAGAAAAGACACTGCTGGGGTGAGGTGGGCCAGTTACTCTCCCCCTGCTAAATAAAAGAGGAGCACCCACTTGTAAAAGTGTCTCTTACCCAGTTAGCAGGTGAAAATAAATATTCAACCAAGCAAAACATTTTTATTGTTTTACAAACAGCAAACGATCTCATCTGTGAGTGTGAGATTCCTCTCAATCCCCTTTCCTTAGGGCAGTGGTTCTCACACATTTAGCACTGGGACCCACTTTTCAGAATGAGAACCTGTCAGGGCCCACCAGAAGTGATGTCATGACTGGAAGTGACGTCAACAAGCAGGAAAATTTTTAACCGTTCTAGGCTGCGATCCTACCCACACTTACCCAGGAGTAAGTTCCATTTGCTATCATTGTTGAAAGAATATACATAGTAGCTTGTTGAAAGTACAAGTCCGTAACATTTCCCCCAATGCAGTCACATACCAGGGGAGCATCAAGTCTAATATATGAAAAATAAAATATTGAAATGAATGGGGACCCACCTGAAATTTGATCACAACCCACCGAGTGGGTCCTGGTCCACAGTTTGAGAAACACTGCCTTAGGGATTTAACTGCTGAGGTTGTTCCCCATACCCACTGTCATTCAGCAGATCACATGGGCTTGTTTTAAAACTGAAATGCCACATGAGTGGGTCTTTGCTACAATGTTTACTCAGTGCTTTTTAAAAAAAGAAAATTACCAGCCCAGTCCCATGCAAAGGAAGCGCTAGCCGGATATGTTTTCTGTTGCCTCTGGCTGCTGCAAAAACGCTGTAAAGTGCTTTACGGTAGTGCAGGGAGCTGGTACGCTGGCAGTAAGGTGGGAGCCTTCCCACATTGGTGGAGGTCCGCCAGAGCAGATAAGCCTGGCACAGGGGGTAGAACTGAGAGGATGAAGGACAGGGAGGAGTTGAATGGAGCAGCGGAAGGGCAGAGCAGCAAAGAGATGGGGCAGGATGGGTGGATCTGGCTTGGAAGGGAGGGCACATGTGGCAGTGCGTGCCAAATCTCTACCCCGTTCCTAGACCTGATCTGCCTGCAAGGATGAACACAGACTTGACCCACTGTCACTGCTGAGGTTTAAACCGGGGCAAGGGGGAAAGTGTCCCCTTACCCCAGAGAGACCTCCAGCAGGTCTCCCATGTGAGATGGAGTGTGGCCCTCGCATTGCCATGTGGGAATTGGATTGAAAGTCATCCCATTCTCACACCCCCACATTGTCACACAATCATTCCTAACACGCCTGCTAGAGTGTGTTGTAGATCTGATGATGGACGCAACCTTGGCTGGAGAGATCCAGCAAAGAATCGTCCTTCATTGGATTAGTGTTCATTCTCTCAATCCCCTGGAGCAGTTGCTTCTGAGATGGCTGTTTTGTGTATGATATCCATGCCTTTTCCTTTGGGCTGGAAGATCCCATTTCTACTTTCTCAAGGGAGGGATGGTGCACAGAACTCTTGCTGCCTGCTTTCACACAGCCTTGAGTTGACCCATTGCTGTTTGGATCCTTCCTGGTACACCTGCTAATTTTACATCTGGCTTCTAGAGGCCTCCCTGAACATTACAACTTCGCTAGACTGGTAAGGAAGTGGTTGTACTTGCTTTTTCCAGGGGCCCAGGGGGCTTTGTTCTTACAATTTAGAGCCATCATTTAGCTCCCTTTGGTGGTTCTTTGTCAGCTTTTGATCTTCATCAAGGCAGCTGACTATTCACACTTATACTCCCTTTTAACCATCTAATTAGTAACCTTATAAATGAAGAGGGGATGGGAAGGAGAAGAGGAAATGTATCTCCCATTTCCATTAGCAGTTTTTGGGTAAAAATGCTTTGGGATGCCCTCTTTGTGTCCACATTACATTTATATTTCTGTCATGTATGCATTAATCAGCATCCATACGAGCCCCAGTCGATTCCTTGAATGCAGATGCTGGTGAAATTCTCCGAAGTCATACCTGGAAACTGAATTTCAGGGGCTCATTAAAGTTGGACTCAAAGGAGGGGCAAACTTCAAAAATCTTTCAGCTGTGTGATAAATAATTGCTGACTGCTTGTTTCTCACTTAATATAACACAACTCTATTACATTAAAGGTGGGTCCCTGGAATTCAGAATTGACCAGTTCACACAGTGAGCGTTAAGAAAGCACATATCCTTTTCTCTCCAACCTCCCTTCCTCCATGACTGCTTGAAATACAGTAAATGTTTTATGAGTGTTGAGCTGCTTTGAAGCTGCTATAAAGGACAGGAAAAGCAGGACAGAAATAACTGAATAGGGCACAGAAATGAGGAGGTTGTTTTTTCTGACTTCATGGCTCTAGTTCTGTTATCCAAGTCCCCATGCAAATGGCAGCACTGGACCAGTGTCTGCTGGATAATGCAATGTGAGAAAAGCCAGCACCCCAGGTGTCCCTTGACCAAAGTCGGTGCCCAGGATGGAGGTTCCAACGAAAAGGCCAAAGTGTGGTTTTTGTTATTGCTACATGGTCTCCTCCCCCATTGCTTGAAGACACTCCTGTAAATTTCCATTAAGAACATAAGAATAGCCCCACTGTATCAGGCCATAGGCCCATCTAGTCCAGCTTCCTGTATCTCGCAGCGGGCCCACCAAATGCCCCAGGGAGCACACCTGATAACAAGAGACCTCATCCTGGTGCCCTCCCCTGCATCTGGCATTCTGACATAGCCCATTTCTAAAATCAGGAGGTTGCACATACACATCATGGCTTGTAACCTGTAATGGATTTTTCCTCCAGAAACTTGTCCAATCCCCTTTAAAAGGCGTCCAGGCCAGATGCCATCACCACATTCTGTGGCAAGGAGTTCCACAGACCAACCACACGCTGAGTAAAGAAATATTTCCTTTTGTCTGTCCTAACCCGCCCAACACTCAATTTTAGTGGATGTCCTCTGGTTCTGGTATTATGTGAGAGTGTAAAGAGCATCTCTCTATCCACTCTGTCCATCCCCTGCATAATTTTGTATGTCTCAATCATGTCCCCCCTCAGGCGTCTTTTTTTCTAGGCTGAAAAGGCCCAAATGTCGTAGCTTTTCCTCATAAGGAAGCCCAGCAATCATCTTAGTCACTCTCTTTGCACCTTTTCCATTTCCACTGTGTCCTTTTGGAGATGCGGCAACCAGAACTGGACACAATACTCCAGGTGTGGCCTTACCATCAGTTTGTACAATGGCATTATAATATTAGCGGTTTTGTACTCAATACCTTTTCTAATGATCCAAAGCATAGAATTGGCCTTCTTTACTGCTGTCGCACACTGGGTCAACAATTTCATCGACCTGTCCACCAACACCCCAAGATCTCTCTCCTGATCTGTCACAGACAGCTCAGAACCCATCAGCCTATATGTGAAGTTTTCATTTTTCCCCCCAATGTGCATGACTTTACACTTACTTACATTGAAGCACATCTGCCATTTTGCTGCCCATTCTGCCAGTCTGGAGAGATCCTTCTGGAGCTCCTCACAATCACTTCTGGTCTTCACCACTCTGAAAAGTTTGGTGTCGACTGCAAACCACCTCACTGCTGAACCCTGTCTCCAAGTCATTTATGAAGAGATTGAAAAGCACCGGTCCCAGGACAGATCCTTGGGGCACACTGCTTTTCACCTCTCTCCATTGTGAAAATTGCCCATTGACACCCACTTTCTGTTTCCTGGTCTTCAACCAGTTCTCCATCCAGGAGAGGACCTGTCCTCTAATTCCCTGACTGTGGAGTTTTTTCAGTAGCCTTTGGTGAGGGACCGTGTCAAACGCCTTCTGAAAGTCCAGATATATAATGTCCACGGGTTCTCCCGCATCCACATGCCTGTTGACCTTTTCAAAGAATTCTATAAGGTTCGTGAGGCAAGACTTACCCTTACAGAAGTCATACTGATTCTCCCTCAGCAAGGTCTGTTCGTCTTTGTGTTCTGAGATTCCACCTTTGATGAGGCATTCCATCTTATCCAGTATAGATGTTAGGCTGACTGGCCTATAGTTTCCTGGGTCCCCCCTCTTTCCCTTTTTAAAGATAGGCATGACATTTGCTATCCTCCAATCTTCTGGCACCGTGGCCGTTTTGAGGGACAAGTTGCATACCTTAGTCAAGAGATCAGCAACTTCATTCTTCAATTCCTTAATAACTCTTGGGTGGATGCCATCCGGGCCTGGTGACTTATTGATCTTTAATTTATCAATGAGGTCTGAAACATTGTGACCACACTACACTTTGGCATAGCCATCTCATTCACTTGTGAAACGATTAAAAAGCAGCCTATCCCTGGGAGATTCCTGCACTGTAAAGCAGCCCTTGGTGCTGCAGAACAGCCATGATGCCAATCCTTGGCTGTCCTATACCATACTTAATAAATTAGGTCCCAATCCCACCCAGTTTTCCACTGTTGGTGCAGCCGTGCTTATGGGGCATGTGCTGCATCCTGTGGTGGGGAGGCAGCCACAGAGGTCTCCTCAGGGTATGGGAA
This sequence comes from Tiliqua scincoides, assembly GCF_035046505.1. Taxonomy (NCBI): domain Eukaryota; kingdom Metazoa; phylum Chordata; class Lepidosauria; order Squamata; family Scincidae; genus Tiliqua; species Tiliqua scincoides. The sequence goes on from NC_089822.1 coordinate 258,275,077, forward strand.
CATTTGTTTCCTTATCTTGGGGCTGCATTGCAGTTGCTCTGGTGCTGGAAAGTTGGATAGGATTGGGCCCTTAATCCAGTGTTTCCCGAACTGTGGGTCAGGACCCACCAGTGGATTATGAGCTGATTTTTTGGTGGGTTGTAAAAAGTTTCTAAAACATTTAAAACAAAAAACCAACTTTGCAAGCACCCCTGTTGTTGTTGTTGTTGTTAGCTATTAATAATACGTATAAATATTTCTTTCTGATTTTTTTTTTTTTTTGCTCAGTGGGTTGGAACAGAGTGTCATTTTAAAAAGAGGGTCCCATTGCTAAAACTTTTGGGAAGCACTGCTCTAGTCCCCTACAAAAGAAATAGGGCTACCCACATCCGGGCAAACCCAGGATGGGCAAACAAAACTCATCAAGGACTGTCTCTTAAGAATTAGTAAATCTAGGCTGAGCTCAGCCCACAAAAAAGACCATGTAGGTCTATGGCCAAAAAGCACCATAGAATGCCTGATTATAGACCCCCAAAGTGTCCCTTCTTCTACATGTACTCCCCTCTTGCTCCCAAGACAAACCACACCCAGTCAAAGGGAGCTTGTCTAACCCGCTTCCTTCTTGAAATCCATCCATCTCCTCATTGGTGTTTTCATGTGATTCGTTGTGAATGTGAAAACAGGAGAAAAACGGTTTCAGAAAACCGGAGGCCTCAAAACTTCATTCTGAGGGCCGGGGAGGCTGTGCGTGGCATTCCTGGCCCTCAGAATTCTCCTCTGGTTGCAACTGGAGCAGAGCTCTGGTTGCAACCGGAGCAGAGCTCCGGTTGTGGTCAGAGTGAGCGGGGGTGGGTCAACCCCAGAACCCCACCAGAGGATGGGGGCCACCTGAAATGGCTTCACAGGCCACATCCAGCCCGCGGACTGTTTGTTTGGCACCCCTGCATTAGCAGTTTTCAACCCTTATGCCTTTCCCCTGCCTTTCCTTACAACACTTTTTTCCTCCCCAGCTTCAAATGTTGGACCCCTGCTGAAAGCAACATCAGTAATAATTTGAAGGACTGACTGAGGACCCAACTTTCCAGCACCGGTGCTGCTGCAATGCAGCCTCAAGGTAAGGGAACCAATGTTCCCATACCTTGAGGAGGCTTCTGTGACTGCCTCTCCACCACAGGATGCAGTGCATGCATGGCTGCACCAGCACTGGAAAATTGGATAGGATTGGGCCCTTAGTTATCTATCAATTCTTGTTTTTTTCTCTTCTTTATTACACGTTTCTCCCCATGATAAATATTATTGTGTTTGCACCTAGATCTGGTCTCCTCCACCTCTTGGTGAATCCTTTCCTTTGCTGGGGTATGCCTGAACCACTGCAAAGCTGCCTGTGTACATTTGTTCCATAGTTTGTGCATGTTAACACAGCTGTTCTATGGTAACAGTCAGGATGTCAGTCAGTCTCCCAACTGATCCAGCTTCTCTTTCCTCACCTCCCTCCACCCTGACAGCAAATGTGTCTCTGGATCCAGACACGGCTCATCCCGTCTGAGGATCGCAAATGTGGGGGAGATAAATGTCAAGCTGTACCTAACAATCCTGAGAGATTTGACATTAGGCCTGTTGTGCTGGGATGTGAGGGATTCGACATAGGCAAGCACTTCTGGGATGTTGATGGGGGAACTGAAGAAGCATGGGCTGTGGGAGTTGCCAGAGGTTCTATGAGGAGAAAGGACAAGTTTGAATTGAGTCCTGAGGAAGGGATCTGGACTGTGGAGAAGTAAGTATAGTCCAACACCTTTATTCTCCTCCTCAGATCCTGAGCCAGGAGCTCAAGAGGATCTGAGTGACTCTGAACTGTGATGGGGGGGAAGGTTGTCTTTTTCAATGCTGATACTAGAGTTCATATATACAAGCACTCAGGAGCAGTGGTGTATGAAGGCCATTTGGCACCCGTTGCCTATAAAATTTTGGTACACTCCATAAGGTAATTATTTAATAGTAATTAATAAATAATAAAAATTATAACAATTATTATTTATTATTTCATCCAGGTTAGCCATTCCCCAACCGATCAGAGCATCCCCCAATACATTTCTCCCTTCACACAAAAATAGCATCCTCCAGATTAGCAGACCCCAACACATATCACTCAGCTTTTGCTATCCTTTCTTCCCTACTCTTCCTCAGCCCCCCTCCCAGGATCTCAGTTTCATAATCACCAAATTGAGCACAGGCAGACAGTTTGAGTGAATTAAGAAGGGAGGACAGTGCCACACATGCCCTAAAGGGAGTTGCACTCTGCACACACTTAGAGGCAAGTTGCATTCACTAAGGACAAATGCAAAGTGCAAAGGCAGACAGGAAATGCATAGAAAAGATTGCAAAGTTTTGTTAAATGGAGACAGAACATGAGATCATTTTCTTCCTTCCAGGATGTGGGACTGTGGGGAGGGCGGAAGAGATCATGTGCACAAAAGTTTGAGGTTAGACCAGAGTCCTTTAGAAACATGTCCTGTATGTCACAGAAATAGAGACTTTGCTGTGCATTTTGTGCATAGAAGTGCTGGGAAAGTCATTCATCTTGCACGCTGGCATCCGCTGATGTTGTCATAAGAAGCTGGAAGGAATGTTGCTTGGTATCAGAATCTATAATGTTGTTGCTATTGCTATTAATATTTACATACAGCTTTTCAACCTCTATATATTGGTTGAACAACAACAGTAAATATTATTAAGAATACCTTTACACTGCTATAGTGTCCTTTATTATAATGTGATCTGAACATCTGTTTCAGCTTCTGCTTAATGCTTCCCTTGAAATAAGGCAGGGGGTGAAGATGCAATCATGTTCGGAGCTGATACTTTGTTACGAGATTCGTTACGGGCCTGACTGTGTGGTGCTGAATCTCTGTTCCTTTTGCTTCCTCAGATGCCCTGGTATCTCAGCTTCAGTGGCAGAAAGGTAAGTTTCAGGAACTGATGAATCTCCAAGTTCACAGGAAGAGAGATTTGCCCTGTCTCTCATTTTTCTTATAAACTACATACAGGTGGGCCATCTTTACTTATGGGTTGGGAACCCATGGATTTGACTCACTGCAAGTTCTGAACCCATGGTGGAGGGCCTCTGCTGATCTCCTGGATGCAACCGGAGGTGTTCTCGGCGCATGGCCTCTCTGGGCCTCAGAACATGGCATGCAGAGGTCTTATTAGACCCAACCCACGGGTTAGCTTACCTGTGGGTTTTGGTATCCACAAGGGGTCTGGGAACAGATCTCCCCATGGATACTGAGGTCCAACTGTATCTCCCATTTCCATTAGCAGTTTTTGGGTAAAAATGCTTTGGGAAGCCCTCTTTGTGTCCACATTACTTTTATATTTCTGTCATGTATGCATTAATCAGCATCCATACGAGCCCCAGTCGATTCCTTGAATGCAGATGCTGGTGAAATTCTCCGAAGTCATGCCTGGATGAGTTTCAGGGACTCATTAAAGTTGGTATCAAAGGAGGGGCAAACTTCAAAAATTCTTTCAGCTGAGTGAAAAATAATTGCTGACTCCTTGTTCCTCACTTAATATAATTAATAATAATATGACATGAAAAACACCATGCACATTTGGCCATCTATGACCAAAAAACTCCATGCACATTTGTTCCCTAGTTTGTGCATGTTAACATACATGTGCTATGTGTGGTAACGGCTCAGGATGTCATTTGGTCTCCCAATTGATCCAGCTTCTCTTTCCTCACCTCCATCCACCCTGAAAGCAAATGTAACTCTGAATCCAGACAGGGTTCATCTTGTCTGAGGACTGCAAAAGTGTGAGATGGGGAGGCACACGGCAAGATCTGCCTGACAATCCATAGAGGTTTGACAGATGGAGTTTTGTGCTGGGACATGAGCGATTCATTGCAGGCAAACACTTCTGGGACATTGATGGGGGAACTGAAGAAGCATAGGCTGTGGGAGTTGCCAAGGGGTCTGTGAGGAGAAAGGACAAGTTTGAATTGAGTCCTGAGGAAGGGATCTGGGCTGTGGGGAAGTGGAGAGGTAAGTACAGAGTTGTCCAACCACCTTATAATCCTCCTCGAACCCTGAGCCAGGAGCTCAAGAGGATCCGAGTGACTCTGAACTGTGATGAGGGGAAGGTGGCCTTTTTTTGATGCTGATACTGGAGTCCATATCTACACATACTTGGGAGCCTCATTCAGTGGAGAGATTGTCCTTCCCTTCTTTTATATGTCAGAAGCGGTCAACCTGACACTCTGTCCCTGAGCCAGTCACAGAATCTTCCTCACAGGCCCCTGGTAACAATTTCCAGATATTGACCAGCCAAGAGCCCCCTTTCCTGCTCTGCCAAGGCCTCTACAGCAGTGGTTCTCAAACTTCTAGCATCGGGACCCACTTTTTAGAATGAGAATCTGTCAGGACCCACCAGAAGTGATGTCATGACCAGGAGTGACATCATCAAGTAGGACAAATTTTAACTATCTTAGGCTGCAATCCTACCCACACTTTCCCAGGAGTAAGTCCCATTGACTATCATTGTTAAAAGCGTATACAGAGTAGCTTGTTAAAAGGACTGTTCTGTAACATTTCCCCAATGCAATCACATGCCATGGTAGCATAAAGTCTAATATATTGAAATGAATGGGGACCCACCTGAAATCAGCTTGCGACCCACCTAGTGGGTCCCAACCCACAGTTTGAGAAACACTGCTCTACAGGCTTCTAGTTCCTTTCACCAATGCTAACTCAGATGTAGGATACATTCTCTCCTTGTTTCCCAAATTTGCCCTTCCCTCTGCAATTTTGTCTTAAAGTGATAATCATAAATAATACCAGGTATACAGCCCAATCCTGTTCTTTTCCCTGCCTTTGTATGGAGCTGTGTCAAAACAGGCTGTGCTGCAGGCAATGGGAAGGTCTGTGAGCAGAAAGAGAAAATATTTTCACTTACTCCTCCATAAACCGCTCAATCGCCAGTGGGTCTCCTTGGACCTGCACTGCATTTTATCTGGCGGAAATCTGAGACAAAGAGGATATGTTGACTGGCTCCAGTGGGGAGAGCAGCTGATGCAAGTGGCTAGTGCCAGCTACTACACCCTTCTGCCTCCAACATGCCCCGGCCCTTCTCAAATCCACTCCCATTCCCCACTCCATTATGCCCCCCCCCTCTCTGGCTTACCAAAGTCAGCATGGATCCTTGCGACCATCACTGTATGCCACTTTGGTGACACCACTGTGAGATACAGGAAGCTGGACTAGATGGGCCTATGGCCTGATGCAGCAGGGTTGTTCTTATGTGTGTGGGGTCTTCCCCCTATCAACAGCAGCCCCTAAGTGGATCCACATGCTCCCAGAAGGTGATTTACAACACCGTAAAGCATCTGCCACCCCCAGAACACTAGTTCTGCCAACTGTATATCCCAATGGGATTGGACCATCAGTCTTGGCAAAGGCAGGGTAATTTTCTACACTGGTGTTTCACTGGCTTCAGCCAATAGGACCTTCAGTCCTGTGTTAATGTTGCTTTTCCTTCTCCCTTCCATTTCTCAGACATTCCCCTGCTGTTGAGGCACCACTTCTCCCCATTCATCCTTTCCAGGCTGAGAGGCTGGTGTGTCATTTTAGGCCAGAACTCTGTACTCTAACATCTCTGACAGTTGGCACTGAATTGCAGACAGGCAGCATATGGCTGCTTTCAAGCATATTGTTTTGAAACAATATTGCATTGTTGACCCCAGACTGCTTCTGGACCCTGTTCAGAGAGCTGGTTTATTACCGTCAAAGCCTTAATGTTTCAGAGTTGTAAGAGTTGATTGGTAGTTGGATCAGATTGGTAATTGGCAGTTAGAGGTATAGCATAAAAACACATAGTGCCATGTGCAAAAGGAAAGGGACTATACTAGGGAACTTGGTAGTGGGAGACTGGGACTGTAGATAGGGAACAGGGAGAGGTGTTGAATTAGGTAATTGATGCAGTGGCATCACTAGGATTCACGTCACTCGGTGCGGGAGGCCTGTGCATCACCCCATGTAGTGGGCGGGGCAACACCCCAGGTGGGTGTGGTGATGTACCATTGCCCCGCCCCCACTGGTTTTTTGGCTGTGCCTTTTGTTATAACACATATATTTCAATGTGGTTTGTTTCATTGTATTATTCATTGCATTATCCCACTCAATTAGTCTCTCTCCAGGCAATTAGTCTCTCTCCGCTGGCCATTCCGCATCCAATGGTGTATGGCATGACCTGGTAGCTCCTAACACCGCGAAGTTAGTGTGTCACCTCCCCTGGGCGCGTCACCCCCCGGCACATCACCCCATGTAGCCTGCACCCCTCGCACCCCCCTGGTGACACCAGTGAATTGATGTGCCTGCTGGATATTATATTGTTCTGATTCTTTAAATAAAACACTTATCCCTTTCCCAATCATCCTCTGGATTCTTTTGTCCTTGCCTATTCCTCCTCATTCATTCCCAGGTCCCTCCCAGTTATAAGGGAGTTATCTATAACACTCTTTTTCTGTTGCCCAAGTTCTGCTTTTCACCAGATGTTCAAGTAAGCTTAACCCACAGTTATTTGTGTAAGATTGCACACTACACCTCAAAGAACAAGTCTTCAAAACGACAGAAAAGCAGTGTTTTATAGCTTTGATCTATACCTGCTAAGGTTGTGCCGCTTTTGAGTTTTGTTTTGTTTTTTTTTTTCTGGTGGGGAAAGGGAATAAATTCTGAGTTAAATGGATGATTGGATATTTGTTCTTCTTACCATGTGTGAGAAGAGAAAAACATTTGAAGATCCTGTAGCTTTTTTCCTTTGAGGAAATGGAGGAACTCAGAAATCTGTGGTATAAATCTCCATCTAAAGGGTGTCATAAAATAATTTGAAGGTAATGAATAAAGAAGTCAAATGTGAAATTAGAAAGGGCTTGAAGGATTCTTCAATAGGGGGACATCTGGGACCCCTCTTTTTTGTTATTGTCATCTTGTTGGGCTCGACTTGCAAGCGAAATGCACAGGTCTTCTTATGGACCAGGAAATGGTTAAACAACAGGAAGCAGAGAGCTTGTTCATAAATGTGCTGGAGTCAGGGATAAGCAGCGAGGTGACCAAATTTGCAGATGACACTAAACATTTCCGGGTGAAGACCAGAACTCCAAACTAGGAGAATGGGCAGCAAAATGGCAGATGCGTTTCCATGTAAGTAAGTGTAAAGTAATGCACATTGGAGCAAAAAAAAATCAAAACTTCACATACAGGCTGTTCTGAGCTGAGCTGAGTTCTGAGCTGTCTGTGACAGATCAGGAGAGAGATCTTGGGGTGCTGGCGGACAGCTCAATTGAAGTGTTGACCCAACGTGCAGTGGTGGTGAAGAAGGCTAATTCCATGCTTAGAATCATTAGAAAAGGTATTGGGAATAAAATGGCTAATATTATAATGCTGTTGTACAAATCGATGGTAAGGCGTATTGTGGAGTATTGTGTCCAGTTCTGATTGCCACATCTCAAAAAGGATATAGTGGAAATGGAAAAGGTGCAAAAGAGAGCCACCAAAAAGATTACCAAACTGGGGCACCTTCTTTGTGAGGAAAGGCTACAGCATTCAGGGCTCTTTAGTCTAGAAATAAGGTGCCTGAGAGGGGATAACCCCTGCTAATTGGGTAAGAGGCACTTTTGCAAGTGGGTGCTCCTTTTTTTAGCAGGGGGAGAGTAACTGGCCCATCTCACTCCAGCAGTGTCTGTTCTGGTGGCTCTCTGCTGGTATTGTTTTGCATCTTTTTAGATTGTGAGCCCTTTTGGGACAGGGAGCCATTAGTTATTTGGTTTTTCTCTGTAAACCGCTTTGTGAACTTTTAGTTGAAAAGCGGTATATAAATACTGTTAATAATAATAATAATAATAATAATAATAATAATAATAATAATAATAATAATAATAATAATAATAATAATAATAATGTATGAGACATACAAAATTATACAGGGGCTGGAGAGGGATGTTCTTTTCCCTCTCATATAACACCAGAACTAGGGGACATCCACTAACATTGAGTGTTGGGAGAGTTAGGGCAGATAAAAAGAAAAATATTTATCCAGCATGTAATTAGCCTGTGGAACTCCTTGCCACAAGATGTGGAGATGGCACACTGCCAAGATGTCTTTAAAAGGGGATTTGGCAAATTTCTGGAGGAAAAGTCCATCATAGATTTCAAGGTATGATGAATATAAGCAACATCATGGTTTTGGAAGTCAGCTACCTCGGAATGCCAGGTGCGAGGGCGTGTCACCAGGATGCAGGCACTTTTTTTGTCTTATGTGCTGAGGCATCTGGTAGGCCACTGTGTGATACAAGAATCTGGTGGGCCGCTGTGCGATAGATGGGCCTTTGGCCTGATCCAGTGGGACACTTATGTTCTTATGGATCAATCTTGTTTCAAGTTGTCTCTGGGTGAACTCTAGCACTGTTCATCTTGGGTGAATATTCTAATTTTAAGGATGCCTATTGTCGGGGGTAGAGGGAGGGCTGTGAACAGCTGCAAGCTGATCAGGACAGTAGGGCCTAGTGGTTAGCTTGTTCACTCTATTCCTACTCCTCTCTCCCCCCTGTGTGGATCCACAGTTGAATAAGGAACCACACCAATTGCGAATCCAACTTATTCACCTACTAGAAGCTCACTCTTGGAATCTTGGGTGTGCATGCATGCATTTTGATACCTGCCCTCCCTATCAAATAACTATCAGCAAACATGAATGAGTAAATGATGTTCAGTCATTCTCCCAACGCCACAATTAGAAGTTTTAGCTTTGGCAGCTTTCCTACATGATGGGTTACAGAACAGGTAAGTGGAAAGAAGATCCAACAAGGGGCATTATTGATGTTCTAGTTCAGTATTTCTCAAACTGTGGGTCAGGACTCACTGGGTGGGTTGCAAGCCAATTTCAGGTGGGTCCCCATTCATTTCAATATTTTATTTTTAATATATTAGACTTGATGCTACCATGGTATATGACTGCATTTGGGGAAATGTTACAGACCTGTACTTCTAACAGGCTACTATGCATATGCTTTAAACAATGATAAGTGGGACTTACTCCTGGGTAAGTGTGGGTAGGATTGCAACCCAGGATTGTTACAAAGTGTCCTGCTTGATGATGTCACTTCCGGTCATGACCTCATTTCTGGTGGGTAATGACAAATTCTTATTCTAAAAAAGTGGGTTCCGGCGTTAAAGTTTTGAGAACCTAGTTAAAAACATTACAAGTAGCTCAATGTGGGCAGGGGAGGATTCTGCGGCCGTCTGCATCCAGAAATGAAGCCTAAGTTTCAAAGGAGAAAAAAGTGGCGGGAGACGAAAACCGTCCAGAAAGAAACGTGGATATTTGTTGTGTCTTTCTAGTGGGATGTGGCTATGGGGGAAAATGTCTGAGAAGCTCCAGCACTCCATTGCTGACCACTGACCACAGAGGCCAATCCCCCTCCCCTCCTTTGCAGCCTGTCTCTTTAAGAGAGATTCCTGAAACAGCATGGCCAACTGCAGGGTTGGTTTTTTTTTTTGGGGGGGGGGGCTGTGTGTGCCTCTCGATTCCTGGGCAAGCAGACCCAATGATCCACTGGGATCCAGTGACTACTCGCTGCTTCCCAGTGTAGATGGGCGGAGAACCTTAATTTGCGACTCCGATCACAGCCTGCCCTGCCCTGCCCTTCTCCTCTCCGCTTCTCCAGCCTGCACACACGTTCTCCTGGATGCTGCATCGACAACAGGTGGGGCGTGTGTGTGCAGGGAGGGTCCCGCAGGAGCCTCGCAGGGGAGGCTGTTGAAATCCCCTCCAGCCCGTCAGTCCCCGTCCCCCCATCTCAGGCACATGCACCCTCTCGCCCTGCCTGCGTGGCTCCAGGGTGGCTGCAGGAAGGAGATGACGGAGGGGAGGCTCGCAGCGTGTGACTGACAAATGCATTGTGTCGCCGCCCTCCTTGAAAGGGTCGGGGCCTTCCTCTCCTCGCTGAGTCCGGAAAACCAGAGCCCGCAGCCCAGGCTCGGCTGCTCTCCAGCCCCAGCACGATCAGGAAGCTCCGTTGGCAGAGTTCTGGCAGGATCGGCCCCCTGAAGAGCTACAGTTCCTTCCCCGGGCGGGGAGCTGCGCCCCACTGAGAGTCGAGGGAGGCGAGGTGGCACAGGAGGCAAGAGGAGAGTCCCCTGCAGCCCGATCCTCTGCGTGTCTACTCGGAAGTAAGTGCCATTGCGTTAAGTGGGACTTACTCCCATGCACGTGTGAACAGAACTGCAGCCTTGGGACATCGAGGCCCCGTTTCTGTCTCCAGCACGTGCTCCGCTGGACTTTCCACCAGGCTGGCACGCCTACCCAGTTGGTTCGTGCCCCGCATCTGGCGCTCAGAGAGGCAGGCTGAAGGCTCAGGGCAGGCACTGTTGGGATCAGACCAGTCCAGCGGCACCCTCTGCAACTCGGGGGCGTAGCTGGAGGGGGGCAAAGCACTAAGTTTCGCAGGGAGCCTCACATCAGCCTTGTCTCCTTACTCTCCCATGCTGTGCTTATGCTCTGCTATCTGACGGATGCAGATAAAGAGGTAGTGGCCACTCTGAAGCTTTCACTTTCGGCCAGTGTGCAGAGGAAGAGGATGTAGGCCAAAGGAACAAAGCAAAGTGTGCATGCGGAGTTGTGGGTGAGTATTCTGAATTTCACTGGGTTCCCTCCTCCCTGTGTTCTAGCCAGTGGTGTAGCTAATGATCTTGTAGCCCGGTGCCCGGCTCAAAACATTGCCCCAGAAGTGATATCACAACAGGAAGAGGCATCACACATGGGCTTTTAAAACAGTGAAAATTGAGAGGAACCCACCTCCTCCCCCCAGCAGCTTGCCACCCACTTGCTCTGCTGCCTCCCCCCAGTCAGTGGCATAGCTAAGGCATCTATCTGCTACCTGGGGTGAAAGAAGATTTGTAGCCCCCCACAAAATCAAAGTTAGTTAATTAAATAAATAAAAAGCATGTCCCTGATCAGTTCATGACTCTGTGCTGGGGTGAAGAGGGATGGTTATTCTCCTCCTGCTAGGTATAAGAGGGGCACCACTTGAAAAAGTGCTTTTTTACCCAGTTAGCAGCGGTAACTGTATGATACATGGAAATGAGAGCTGACTCATATTATTGGTTTCATGCTGTATCATGATAATATGTCATTGCAACATGTCAATAACATAATATGTCATTGACTCTCAGAACAATCAGTCTCATAGGTCAGATTTGAGTTAATAAAATCCACTTTTTGTTCCATAAGGCAGTTGTGTTTTCAGTTTCTGGTTAATTGGGCAGAACATTTCAGCAGGACCAACAGGGACCCTGTCCAGTCCCCGGCATAGGTTATCTAGCAGGGCGACCAACACTGTTTCTGTCCCAAAGCCCAGCCTGAAACCAGATTGAAATGAATCCAGAATCTGCTTCAGCCAAGAACCTCTGGAGCCGAAATGTCACCACCTGCTTGATCACCTTGCCCAGAAATGGGAGGTTAGAGACTGGCCGGTAATTATCTAATACAATGTGCAGGGAGGGCTTAAAAAGTCACTTTGGTTGTGTAAACCACGTATTCATTATGCTGAGATGATTTTCCTTGCAAAATTGCAGTAGGTGTTCACCAGCTTTATTTCTTTCCCCTAACTCAAACTTTCCTACTGTTCTTTCAACTTCTCCTTGGCCTGCTTTTGTATTGAAATCACCCATAATATACAAAAGGTCCTTTTTTGAGAGCACATTGAAAAAAGTATTTGCTGAAAACAATTTTGAGGTCATACAGAACCACTTTCTGGTATAGGAAGGTCTTCGGCTTCAGGTAGAGTTAGTCACTGGAGTGGCTGGAAGGATCTAATTTGGTTTGGATGCTATAGCGGAGAAAACATGCAGCTTCTGGAGTAGATGGATGGTGAAATAGTGATTCCCCAAGAGGCATTTCTTCTTTCTCATTCCCACCCTGATGTCTTCCTTCAGGTCTTGCAAACTGCTCTTCTAACAAAGCAGTAGGGGAACTACCTGTCATGGCATCGGCCTCAGTGGAAGAGGAACTCCAGTGTCCCATCTGCATGGAGTACCTGATAGACCCAGTGACCCTGGACTGTGGCCACAACTTCTGCAGGAGTTGCATCACTGACTACTGTGAGAAGTGGGAAGATCTGGGGGACTTGGAGTGTCCTCTCTGCAAAGCCAAAATCAAGAAAGGGAATTTCCGGTCAAACTTTTCACTGGCAAATATAGTCGAAAAAATCAAACTTCTACCACTTAATCCAGGAAAAGAGGATTTATGTTTGAAACATAAGGAAAGACTCCATCTGTTCTGCAAAGAGGATAAGGAACTGTTGTGTCTGTTTTGTGAGCGATCCCCAGAACATCAGTCACATACTGTCCTTCTCTTGGAAGAGGCTGCTGCTGAATACAAGGTAGGATCATTTGTTCCTTTGTTATTTGTTAAGTTATTTGTTAAGTTGTTGTTGTTGTTGTTAAGTTGTTAAGCTATTTGTTATGAGAATCTTGTTTGGTTGAACAGAATTCTGTGGAATATGAATATTCTTCCAGCTAAATCCAGAAACCGACTCCCTTGAGGGTTGAGGCTAATTATCTTCTGCTCTAAAGTAACCTCCTTGAAGGGAATGTGGGGAAAGAGGAAACTCAGTCTGTTATGTTATGCCAACACGCTCTCCTCCAAAAGGTTTTGTTTTCCTTCAGGCCAAATTCCAGGATCACCTGAGGATGTTGGTGAATGAGCAGGAGAGAATTCCGGAGTTGAAAACATTTGCAAAAAACAAGAGTCAAGACTTGCTTGTAAGTGCCACTATTATCTGGAGGAGAACGGCTACTAGAACCAGTGTCTGGAAAACCTTATTGTAAAATGCAGGGGAGACCAGATGGATGGATCTCCCATTAAAATGTCCATGAAAGACTTTTGAAAGGGTGGGCAGTGTTTTCCTGCTTGCAGCTGGTTTGATCTCTGCAGAAAGTCAGCAGAGACCTTCCTGTCAGACCTCCAAGTCCTGCTTTTTGATGCTACAAAGGCTCAGTATACCACATTCTGATCTGCTTTTTATCTCCTTTCCCCCTGCTTATTGCAGAAGCAAGTGAAAGCAGAGCGGGAGAGAGCAATGACTGAGTTGAGACAACTCCAGCAATTTCTGCAAGAACAGGAGAATCTTCTGCTGGCCCAGATGGAAGAGGAAGAGGAGCAGATTGTTGCAAGAAGGGATGAGCACCTGGCCAGACTCTCAGAGGAGCAGTCCTCTCTGGAAAGCCTCATCCAGGAGATGCAAGAAAAGCTTCATCAGCCAACAGGTGAACTCCTGAAGGTAAGGTGTCAGCAGAAATACCCAGATTCCTTTAAAGGAGCACACAGACCTCAGGGTGTCTCCTTTGCCTATGCAGTAACCAAAAGGACTCAGTTTATTGTCCCCTGGGGTTCATTTTAATGCTGATGGAATCTGTGGTCAAACACACTGCTTAGCTAATGATTTCTTTCCTGATGCCTTTATTTATTTATGCATGCATGCATGCATACATACATACCCATTCCATAATGGAAGGCCTCCTCTCTCCCCCTTCCCTTCCCTGATCTGACCTGTGAAGGAAGTTAAACCTTGTGTGTCTGCCTACCTGTCACCTGTGTAACCATGCCCAGTGTCTCCAAACCCCCCTGCCAAGCCCATTTGATGATTATACCCTCTTTTCCCAAGTCCTTAAGTGCTGTGTGCTATGCAGGCCCTCACCCTGGGACACATCAGGGAGAGAAAGATCATTAGGCTCTGGAGTCTGTGAAGGGTTTTCACAGCATCATATGTAGCAGGCACTTATTCCCCTCTTCTCTTTCCTTCTTTCCTTCTAGGATGTTAGAAGCACCTTGCAGAAGTAAGTGAATCTCACTCAATCCACTAAACTTTGCCAGGTGATGAAGTCTCAAACCACAGCAATAATAAGTAATATTATTGATCCTTCAAGGGTATTTTTCATCTTGGGGATGGATCTGGATGTGCATATTGCAAAGCAGCTGTAGCTCAAACATATTCATCAAGGCGTAGTAACTAGATTGGCAGTAATTGAAGGGATGGAATCAAAGTGGAATATTGGCATGTCTGTCTCTGTGTTAAATGGCATATGCACTAGACTGAAGGTGCTCCTGTCTCCCTTTGGGAGGATTGCTCTCATTTCTGATCAGTGGTTGTTTATTTACTCACATTCCTGCAGCTGGGAACTGCTAGCAACTTCTCAGTTACACTGTGTTAGTTTGGTTCAGGCTTCCACTGCCAACCTAGGCCTAACATGTACTTATACATGACACACATTTTATTTAAAAAAGTGAAAGGCATCTCCCCCTCCCCCGTGTTTGAAAAGACAAAATAGGACATCGACTTACCAGGAACTAGAAAATAAAAAGTGTCCCTGGCAAACAGGGACAATTTGAGTGACCTTCTCTCAGTGCAGGTTTTTCTTTTGTTTGTTGCTTGAGTTCTGCTTTAACCAGACACTGCAGAAAGCTTATCCCTTGGTTACCAGTATATGATTTCACTATATACCTCAAAGTACTCATGTCTTCAGAATGAGAGAAGAGGCGGGCTAGGGCAATGGTTCCCAAATTGTGAGAAATGGCTCCCCAGAGAGCTGTCGCAACCAGCCAGTGGAGCCACAGAATCCTTGCAAAAAAATCAGCTGCCCTATACAATGTATAAGATAGTAACACTAAAGGGGAGCCCCTGCCAATGGCCCAGCAGGTCAAGAGAGCTGCCAGTCAAAAAAGACTGAGAAAATCCGGGCTAGGGTTTTCTGTACCTGACATGGTTTTGCCTTAAAATCTAAAGAACTTCAGGTTTTTATTTTTCCCCCAGAAGAAGGAAAGGTAATAAATAGTGCTGAACACCATGATGACAGCCTCACCTCCTATTGTTGGTTCTCTGCCTGTTGTGTGAAGCACCCTTGAAGCTATTCAGCAGGACTGATGGTGTGGGCGTGCCCTGTTCTTGCTACTTCATTGCCTGAAAAGTGCTGCTCAGAATCAAAATATATAATTATGAGGAATATTTGGCTGTCATCAACAGTGGCAACCCTCTATCTCTTCCAAGTCTCTCCAGGAATATTTAGAGCAGTGATTCTTAAAGTTCCCCAGAAAAATGCACATAAACATAGATACACACAATCTTTTTGGCACCCAGTTCATGGATCCCCCAGGTGAAGAACTCTATCTAAAGCAGTGTTTCTGAATCTATGTGTTGGCACCCACTAGGTGGACTGCAAGCCAATTTCAGGTGGGTGCCCATTCATTTCAAGGTGTATTTTATTTTTAATATGATTGGACTTGATGCTGCCATGGTATGTGCTTGCGTTTGGGGAAATGTTTCAGACCTGTACTTTGAACAGGCTACTATATACGTATATGCTTTTAACAATGATAGTCAATGGGGCTTACTCCCAGGTAAGTGTGGATAGAATTGCAGTCTTTGGGATGTTTGGGGAATTTGTTTAAACAGATCAGCAACTGCTTGGGAGGATTGGGAAGGTTCTTCTTTATTTTAAATAAATTTTTAAACTCATTGTGAACTTCCTTATCAATTTGATTTTGTCATATGGGGGATGCTAAATATTTTCCTGCTTGATGATGTCACTTCTGGTGGATCTTGACAGACTGTCATTCTAAAAAGTGGGTCATAGTGCTAAAACATTTCAGAATCATAGAAAGAAAATGTGCAACATGATGATGTAGCATTAGAGCATGGAATCACTGAGCATGATGAAAATGAGGTGTTCTTTCACTAGAAATTACTGGGGAGATGGGGGAAAAGTCTTCTATTTGTTTGGTTCTCAGATGCTTCATGTTGTGGTCGCAGTTATAGTCCTGTTCCTGTCTGGTGACTTTCTGCTCTTCCATTCATTTTTATGGCTCCACTCAAGAATTCTGGGTTAGTGGGATAATCTTTTTTTCTCTCCTGCAGGTACAAAACAAGAACAACACTTGAGAATCTTGAGGCTTTTTCTGTTGGGTTGAAATGCAGAAGCTCGGAATTCTCTTTAATAAACAATTTTCTGGAGAATAAAATTAAACAGTTCAAAGGTAATGAATAATTAGGTTAAATATGAAGATCTATTTCATAGATCCCAGCTGGGCAAGGCCACCTGGAGGGACCCCTGGTTTTGCTGCCATCAGCTTGTTGGACTGTACAGAACAGTGAAAATCTAAACAGACTGCAGAGAGCTGGCCACAAAACGGCAGTGGTTTCATTGTCAGTGCTTGCAGAGTGATGCACATTGGTGGGGAAAAAAAATAACAAATGAGGTCTGAAGTGACAGAGACTAATTGGAGAAGAGATCTTGAGGTTGTAGTGGATAGTAATGGGGAAAGATCAGCCCAACTCACTGGGCAAGAATGGTGGGAAAAGGCAAATTCCATGATAGGGATTTGTGGTGTTTTTTGTGCAATTTCATGGTCAACTTGGGGACATGGTTTAACACTAGAAGCCTGGTAGATTCACCATCTCCAGGAAGGTAGGTGGCCCTCCCAGAAGCAGTGTCAAACCAGGGTGCCATTTTTCACATACAAGACCTGATGTTTTCAAATCTCTTACAAAGACTCTGCAGTCTGAACCTAAGTGGAAGTTTACAATAGTAAACTTCATAAACTGACAAAGGTCCAAATTCACAGAAAAAGAAAGGTCCCTCTACTGCCTCATTTATATTTCTAAACCTCCAAACTCCAATCTTGTCTCCATATTCCAGACATCAGATTATTTGGGTGACCTCAGTCTGCTTCTGTGATCATGCCCAAGTCATGCCCTCCTAATGCCCAAAAATTAGTGCAAAAAGAATGCAGTCATCATTACAATGGTCCTTTCTGTAGGGTCCTTTCGCAAAAGTTTCTTAAAACGCAAAAGATGCTTTTGGAGGGCACAAGAGCATTACCCCCAAGTTGCTGCCCCCAACAGTTGCAGAACCAGTTTCAAGGTCTGCACAGGTACCATCCAAAATCCAGACTATAATGAAGGCATGACAACAGCCTAGTCCAGGAATTAATTCTGTGGGGAGCAAATGCACTTGGGGTGAAGTAGTATCAAGCCTGCCAGTCATGTTCCTTTGTCGCCCTGCTGGTGAGCTAGCCAGGTACCCCACCTTCTCTGGCTTTAGAGGGGTTTTTTTTTTTTTTTTGCAGTTTTTCTGTCTGTTCTTCTTCCCCCACAACTTTTGTTTATGGTGTTTTGACAGGATATAAATACAGTATCTCAAATAAATTAAACCTGGGTCATAATTATGAGGAGTGTTTTTTTTCCTTATTTCTTTATGCCTCTAAAATCATGACAACTGTCACCCTTAGCTGATTGTTTTTCTCTTCTCTGTCCTTCTCCCACTAACATCAACTATGGCTCTGGATACAAACTCAGCTGATTTCAAATTCCTGCTGCCTGAAGATCATAGAAATGTGAAACAGGTTGAAAAATATAATCTTCTGAACCCATCTTATTCTGAGCTGCAACAACTGTCTTTCAGCGAAGACACTGTGAGCAATAAAGACAGCACCAATAGCTATACGAGCATAAAGGGGAGTTCTGGGTTCATAAGAATCTATGGTTCTGCCTCTGACTCTTCAAGGAGTGAGCAGGAAAATAGCAGGTGCATTTTAATGTAAGTAAGTGTAAAGTCATGTACATTGGGGCAAAGAACCAAAACTTTACTTATAGGCTAATGGGTTCTGAACAGTCTGCGCCAGCTCAGGAGAGAGATCTTGGGGCACTGGTGGACAACTCGATGAAAGTGTTGACCCAATGTACAGCAGCAGTGAAGAAGGCCACTTCTATGCTTGGGAACATTAAAAAGGGGACTGAGAATAAAACAGCTAATATTATAATGTCGTTGCAGTCCATGGCTGCACCTGGAGTACTGTGTTCATTTCTTGTCACCAAATCTTAAAAATGACATAGTGGAACTAGAAAAAGTGCAGAGGAGAGCAACCAAAATGATTAACAGGCCAGGGCACCTCTCTTTATGAGGAAAGGCTACAGCGTTTGGTCCTCCTCAGCCTAGAAAAGAGGCGCCTGAGGGGGAACATGGTTAAAACATTCAAAATTATGCAGAGGATGGATACAGTGGATAGAGAGATGCTCTTTACACTCTCACATAACTCCAGAACCAGGGGACATCCACTAAAATTGAGTGTTGGGAGAGTTAGGACAGACAAAAGAAAATGCCTTTGCTCAGCATGTAATTAGTCTGTGGAACTCCTTGCCCAGAATGTGGTGATGGCATATAGCCTCGATGCCTTTAAAACAGATTTCAGGAGGAAAACTCCACCACAGGTTAGAAGCCATGATGGGCATGCTGGTCGCTCATCATAAGGGCTGGGTAGGAATTTTCTTCAATCATCCAAATTGGCAGAGAATGGCAATTTTTTTGCATACCCCAGACTGATGAGGGAGGTAAGGTGTGCTCAGTTAAAAATTGGTCACTTGTGTTTAATAAAGTGGCCCAAGTTAAACCCAAGGGCAGTCTGGTGTCTTTGCTTGGAGGAGAATCCCAGATGCAGGGGAGTGGCAGCGAGATGCAGCCAAATAGCTTCTTGTCTTGTGTGCCCCTGATGGGCTGGTGTGAGATGCAGGAAGCTGGACTAGATGGGCCTTTGGCCTGATCCAACAGGGCTGTTCTTATGACTATGAGGATTTGTCATAGTGGTTGAGTGGCCTTTGTCGATGCTGATACAAGAGTCTGCCTCTTCAAACACTCTGGATCAACCTCCTTTCTTTTTAGAGGAGGCAGTGTGGCAAGTTATGGCGTGACCCAGAATACCGCCCGATGCTGCCCGGAGTCCACCATTGCATGCAAACATACACACATGGCACATGCACAAGCCCCTTTCTGTACTCCTCAGGCAGTTTCTTCAATTCCAGATGTACAGGACTTCAGATTGATTTCAAGGGATTGTGTGAATGAAAGATGTTGGAAGTAATATCCTTTTTAAAGAGTTCATGGTTAGCAGAACCAGAGGGAAAACTATGCCACATGAGGACCAGCAAGAAGCCTGTCAGGGCCCTGTGCAAACCAGCCTCTATACGGAAGCTGACTCTGCGGGGGGGGGGGGGGAGCCTTTTTCATCCTTCACTTGCTGGAGTTAACAGAGCTACAGAAGGAATCATACTTACTCTGTTCTCTACTTCTTGCTGTCATACCTCAGAGTCTCCTGTCTATAAAGGAATAATGAATGTTAGTTGAGGTAATAATGTCTGAGACTGGCAATCTTGCTCTGTTTGTGAAATTGGCTGAATAAAATGTTTTGTCTTACTTGCCTTGTCTTCTGAAGTTTCTCTGACAACCTTGCCCAGGTTCTTATGCAACAGTGATGATCAGCCCCCTTCCCACAGTTAACTGTGAGTGAAGACTGCAGGTGGAACAGGACTGCCCCAGACTAAACTAGGAGAGTGAAATCAAGAGGCAGCAGGACCTGGAGGTGTGCAAACCTCTTGCTGCAACCCCCTTGACTTGCAGGTCATACATCAATTAAAAATAACAGTTAAAATGCCACATGAATTACAATGTCAGATCATTGGCTTTTGTTTAGAAGAGGAAAATAGATGTTTATATGGTACCTATTTTGAAGCTGCACCAGTGTTTGAGGCACATAGTCGATGTAATTGAGGCTATGGTGGCAATATTGTTGTTGCCCTGGTGTAGCTGTCATTGTGCTGGCACGCGACCTCTTCACTCCATAGAAGGCCTCTGAGAGGCACTTCTGGTATCTCTGAGGCCTTGATGTGCCTCGGAGCATCTCCATACATGACTGGACAGCACTGCCAATTGCATCTGGAGGTCCTCTGTAGGCCCTCCAAATGGGTTCAGAACCCGCATTGGGACAAATCTGCAGGTTCCAAACTCTGCAAACATCAACAGGACTTCTTTGACTCACCTGTTGGTTGCTGCCTACATTCTAAGAGATGGTGTAGCATCATGGCTAAAAGCAGGAGTTGTGAAGCTGGACTTCCTTGGTTCTAATCTTTCCTGTGCCAAGAACTCAGTAGACAGCACTCCCTTTCAGCCTCAGCTCCCCAGCTGCAATATGGAGGTACTAATCCTTACCTTACAAGGTGGTTGTCAGGACAGTAGTAAGAGAATACATGTGACATGCTGTGCATGCTCTGAAAGGGCTGTGCAAAAGTTTGATGGTAATGACCCCTTCTTTACCCTCTCCCTTTGAGATAAATCTGTGGGGCAACTGTACTTTTCCCTCTTGCACAACACCAGAACCTGGGGACACCCACTAAAATTGAGTGTTCATGAGAGTTAGAATGGACAAAAGAAAGCATTTCTTTACCCAGTGTGTAATTAATCTGTGGGATTCCTTGCCACAGGATGTGGTGATAGCCTGTTTCAAAAACCAGGAGACTGTGGATACCCTTCATGGCTTTTAACCTGTGATGGAATTTTCCTCCATAAATCTGTTCAATCCTCTTCAAAAGGCATCTAGGCTTTCTTAGAGAATATCTCTTAATGTCAGATGCATAGCAACAGGATGCAGGTACTCTATCTTGTTTTGTGTGCTCCCTAAGGCATCTGGTGGGCCACTGGGATGCAAGAAGTTGAACTAGAAGGGCCCTTGGTCTGAGCCAGCAGGGCTCTTTTTATGATCTTAACTGCACCCCATCCCATATATTCTTGAAACAACCCATATGGGAAGGGGTCCTGGCCTACAATATTCAAACCACATTCTGAGGGTGAAGGAATATGCACATTCCATCCTCTGCTTGTGGAGTTTGTTCCTACTTTAATAGGGCAGTCACTGATTCCCATGTGAACTTCATCAGAAAGGCACTTACACTGGCCCTCCACTGGGATTAAACAACTGCATTTTTTTTCCTCTTTCTTTCTCTCCATGCTGAGCCCTGGGCTGCCTCTCTGTTGTTCTCTTGCACTGTGGAGGACAAATGCAAATTGACCCTCTTCCCCAAGATTTGCACCTGAGGGGCAGGGAGAGAAAAACACTTTATGATAGAACTGTCCATATCTCCTTCAAGCAGCCCAAGAGAAAAAGCTTTCCAACACAACTACATTTTTCAGATATCATTGCATATTCCAGCGATCTCTTGTCCAGTGTGAACGGTCCACGAAAAGGAGCACGGATCCCACAGCAGATCACCATGGGGGCCGCTCATTTGACTGCTAGGACTACTGTAGGTGATGGAAGCTGTAGTAGTTTGATGTGAAATGATGTTGGAAAAGATCAGGGCGGGTGAAATCTTGAAAGTGACTCCAGAGCTAAAGAGGGTTGCAACGAGAGATAACTTTTTGTGATTTAGGATGAAGATTGGCAGAACCTGGGGTGGGGCAGGAGAGGGGCTTCTGGCAGGGGCAGATGGTGGAAAAAATATTTGGCTGAACTGGGGTGTATGTATTGAGGGGGGTCTGTTTTTTGATTCTGAGCAGATAGTATTGACAGAGTGTCCACGGAGACCAACTTTTTCACTAGCTTTTCATTCAATAGTAGTCACAATACTCAGATTTCTGGCAAACAGTATAGAGATATGGCTTGCGTTCAACCCCCAAAAGGTCACTCCTCAGGCAAAAGCCGCATCTTCCCCCCCCAAATGACCCATTAGCGCCAAAACTCCTCCTCAGCTGCCATGACTTCTCTGCTGCTCCACCTTCAGACCAAACAGTCAATATCTCCGTTAATCCAAGAGACCATGTAGCAGCCGAAAGGGTTAGGGAGGATCGTGGATGGAATGGATGAGGATGTCATGTGAAGCAGCTGTAGAATCTGCACCTCCAATGTGTGATAATCCCATACGAAGCCCCACAGCTGGAAGTCTGTGTAGACATTCCAAATGCATTCATTGCTGCCACTTAAGGAGGCATATGTGACATTCCTGGCAATACTTTGTATTCAGAGAGCTTCACTTGCTTGTCATTTAGCAGAGTCCCTCAGCAAATGCATTCCAGCAGGAGAATGAAATCCAGACTGTGTGTACACACACCTTAAACTCAGCCAACCGACAGGAGTGTGACTCCAAAGCGAGGGAATACTCCCAGGTGCAGCATTCTTCTGCAAGATGATCTGTTGCTGGTGGCCCAGCTTGGAAGAGCTCCACTGTTTCTCCTATTGCACCACGTGTCTGTTGAGCAGGTTCTGGGACTGTTTTTGATGTGCCAAGGGCTGTCCTTGTACTAAGGCGTTCTTTCTTCCCTGCTGCCTGTTGGGGGAGTTCTTGCCCACAGGTGCTACGTCAAGCAGCCCAGCTCCAGCTTCTGTGCCAACCAGTACCCATGGCAGTAACATCCTGCAACCCCCCCCCCCGGCTTCCTTCTCCATCTCTCTCTTCTCTCCAGTAATCTCAGTGGAAGCCAACTGCTGCCTGCTCAGGCACTTGCTCTGGGAAGAAGGGCAGCCCAGCTCCTGTGTCCAGTTTTCCTCAAGGCTGCAGCCTCCCCTGCATGCTCAGTGTCTTGCCAAATTCCTGCTTTGAACTTGGCCTAGAGAACCTATGCCCACTTTAAGGCTAATTAGTTCCCCAGCTTAACCACAGGGCAGGGAGGAGGCATGTTGAGGAGAGGGCAGGGGAAGGTGTGCTGGGGGGAGGGAGGGAGGTCCCCACAGAGTCAGTCCATAAGTTATTGACCTCGATATTAATAATAATAATAATAATAATACAGGTATTTATATACCGCCTTTCTTGATCCTCAGATTTCTCCTCAGACTTTATTCAAGGCGGTTTACATGGGCAGGCAATTTAAATCCCCGTAGGGATTTTTAGAATTGAAAGAAGGCTCTATCTTTCAAGAGCTACAACAATTCAGATGTTTCTGATCTGGCCTCCATCCTGGCCTCCATCCTCCCATGCTCAGAGCAGATGGAATACCTCGGCTTCAGCTTGTCAGCTGCTTCAAGGTCACACGGTGCCGGTGGCCTCGAACTGGCGACCTTTGGATGTTATCTTCAGGCAAACGGAGGCTCAACCCTCTAGACCAGACCTCCTGCCCTATTGACCTAGTTATTTCATACCAACTAAAAATCTAGTTTTTAGATCTAAAATCTTTAAAATTTTAAAATCTAGAAAAAATCTAGGTCAATAAGCAGAGCCGTGAGTTAACAAGCCAGTAGGTCAGTTAGCCAAATAGTCCGTCAGTTTAGCCAGCATGTCTCCATCTCCTCCTCTCTCCAGCTACAACGCTCCCTGCTCCAGGTGTTCCTTATAGCCTGTTCCTTATAGCCTGCTCCAGGTGTTCCTTATAGCCTTATAGCCCACTTAGGGGGGTGTCTGCCTCTAGTGGCTGCAGCTGTGCAGCACACCTACTGCTGGAAGCCCAGGCTTTAACCCCGTGTTTCCAGTACACAGGGCCTTCTAAGAGCCCCTTTCCTACTTCTGAGACCCCACTTGTCCAGGCCTGTAGGCCGGCCTTTTGCAGCCAGGTCCCCCAACTGTGCAGACAGTGCTGAGAAAAGATTAAAAACTCCAATGCCAAATACCTCCCTCAGTCAGCAGGAAAAGTTTTCCCTTCCGGAAACCCAGTTACCTGACCCAAGGAAAACCTTGGAGCCTCTAGTTGGTATGAAAAAGGTTTATGTCAGAGGGTTGCCCAAAAAACATTTACCTCAGAAATATATTTAAAACCCAGTCTGAGGGGCATCATGAAGAAAAGGCAAAGGGGGTCAATATCTAGGAAGGAGTTTGGCTAGCCAGAAGCTCCTGCAGAGGGGCTGTAAAAGGAGCCGGCTCCCTCAGGCAGAGGCAGGCAGCCAGCCAGCCAGTAGTTT
This sequence comes from Tiliqua scincoides, assembly GCF_035046505.1. Lineage (NCBI taxonomy): Eukaryota > Metazoa > Chordata > Lepidosauria > Squamata > Scincidae > Tiliqua > Tiliqua scincoides. The sequence continues at coordinate 258,298,819 of NC_089822.1, forward strand.
ATCAGAGCAGGCTGTGAGGGTCAGTCAGAGAGAGCAGGCTGGCAGCCAGGGAGAGCTTTCTCCTGACCTTCACTCATCTTGTTTTGGCATCAATAAGCACTTACGTACAAGATGCCTATCTGAGTGACCAGAAGGGGGGTTTATTCTGTGATCTGGCTAAAATCTACCTTTTAAGTGCTAAGCCCTCTCCTCAAAGTTCCACACTTATTCATTTCTGTTTATGTACTTCAGCAAATGTTTGAATCTATATATCAAGTGTGGTGTCCACAGCTGCTGGCTGCCTTTGCTATCTCCCAATATCCCAAAACAAAATTTTTTGCAACAACAGGTCAAGTAACCTTGATCAGTGGGGCAGCCCCCTTGCCAGCGGCCCACCGAACCCTCTTCCTGCATCTTGTAGTCACATTGGCTGTACACTTACTTCTTGACTGTATCCCTTTTCCTGTGTTGGACTGACACAGAGTGTGTGTATGTGTGTGTGTGATGGTTTTTCTATCAATTAGCTATTGATTACTCTTTTGAGACTGTACAGAAAGAAATGACCCATTCCAGGGGGCTCTCATCCAGGTTGAGAAATCAGTCAAGAGAGACTGTGTTTGATGGCAGAGTCATTGACTCCCCTGTCCCATTGAGGAATGTTGCCAACACTGCTCATTCCCATGTCCATGTGTGTCCTATTTGTGTCACACACATACACACAAAATAATTGAAATTGGGAAAATTAGCAAGCAAGAGGTTAAATTCAGCAATATGACAGGTTTGGGATTGATGACATGGATGAGTGGAGCAAAGTGTCAAAGTGCCTCAAAAATAGGTTATGAATAACCACAAGTCAGAGCTTCTTCAAAGAAGATAAAATTTATTAAAGTTGTATAAATAACCAGAAAAAGGCATGTTTACTTTCAATTACTTTATTCAAGAAGTTGGTTACAGAGCTTTAAAATTGTAAGAGAGATACTTGCAAATAGCTGTGTTTGGACATTGGGAGTTAGTTGGAGGGGGTAAGCTTTTTTTGGAGGGTGGGGGAGAGAGAGAATTGCTATGAAGATCAAAAGGTGGGAGGGAGGTTACCTATCCTGGTCTGTTGGTTGAGTTTTTGGTTTCAAAGTCTTTCTGAGCAGCAGGGCAGGGCTGCAAGAGTCCAGATTCCAGAGAAGAAAAATATTCAAAATGGAGAGGTTATTTTTTCTACTGGGGAAGAAACCTCCAAGTGCAGAATGGACACTCCTCTAGGGTCTAGGAGTGACCTAAAATGGAGAAGGTTCCAGCAGGGAAAACAAAACCTCCAAGGAGCATGGACGCCAGTGACCAAAAATTCCGCTTCCAGGGCAGGGGAAGTTATAGTACTTTTTACAAAGGAATTTTTGGTTGGACAAAGGAATTTGGATCCTTTCTTTAGCTATGCAGCCTGAGCTTCCTGGGCTTGATTGGGCTTGAATGTGTTCTTCCAGGTAGACTGAAAAGGCTGAATGGCTGGTCAATATACTGGACAACAGTCAGGGCAGGGCGTGTTGCCTCTGGTTCAGGTTGGGAGACTTCGTAGCCTAGAGCAGTGATTTTTAAGCTTTTTCATCTCATGGCACACTGACAAGGCACTAAAATGGTCAAGGCACACCACCAGGTTTTTGACAATTGACAAGGCACACCATGCTGCAAGTGGGGGCTCACATCTCCCATTGGCCCTATTAATAAATGATCTTCACCCAAATTCCTGTGGCACACCTATGGACCACTCACGGCACAGTGGTTGAAAATGGCTGGTCTAGAGTCTAAAATGAACTGCCCAGTTGGGCAATTGGAGCTCATGTTCAGGCAGGACTTTGTTCTTGCTGGCTGTCCTTTAGTCAGAATTAAGCACCCAAATTTGAATGACTCTAGAGTTGGGCCTCTGGATGCCCCCAGGGTCACAGCCTTCCTTTGTAAGAGTCAGCATGACCAGAGCCTGCCCTGTGACAGAGCAGGGGGCCTGCTTGGCTCTGAAACCAAGATGGAGTTAGCTTGAACAGCACACATGTTTCGGAAGGAGAGGGTGTTCGTAACAGGAACCAGGCCCAAATCAGCCCCCCCCCCCCCGGTCAGGAAGCAGGCTCAGCCAGAAGGGTGTCACTGGCCAGCAGCCAGTAGGGTGTCACTGCTTCAGTGAACAGATAATGTTCCCCCTGATGTCTGAATCATCCAAAGACTGGGGTGGGGGTCTTGTTGTTGAGAGGACTCGGTGTGTGTGTGCAGGGAAACTCATGCAGGATCCTCACAGGAGAAGGCGTTGAAATCCCCAACGCAGCTGGCAGTTGGGATTCCCAGCACTGCAACTCCAGCTTCCCAGTGCCTTGCACCCTCTCACATTCAGCGGCTTCACTGCAGTATGGAGGGTGGCTGAGAGAGGGCTCTTTGGGGGCTGTGACTGACAGAAAGCACAGCTGTTGCTCCCTCCCAGACTGGAAGGGTTTTGGTTTTCAACCAGGTGCGGAAAACAAGCGTCAGCCATGTCGGTCCGGCCACTCTCCTAGCAAGAAAAAAGGCTCCGGAACAGATTTGTTAGCAGGTTTCTGTCTGGATCTGCCCTCTGAAGAGGTAAAGAGAAACAAGTTCCCTTCCTGGGGGTCTATATTCCTCCTATTGTTGATAGCACTGCAGGCATAGCACAGAACGGAAAGGGGGCAGGAGGCGCTTCTCTTGCAAAGAGCTCCCTTGCAGGATGATTCCATGCATGGCTTCTCAGTCCAGTCGTGTTTAATGGGACTTACTCCCATGTAAGGGTGTTCAGGATTGCAGCCTTAGACTCAATCATCGAGGCCTCTGTTCTGTCTCCTGCGAGTGCTCTTCTAGATGCTTCCAGCATGAAAGTGGCTCCCCTGCTTTAGTCTGTGCTTGGCATTTGGCAGTCAGAGAAGCAGGCTGCTCCTGCACATGGAGGTTCCATTTAGGTAGTATTGTGAATGATACTAATCCAACTGCCCCTTGAAACCTCTGCCAGTCAACCTGCCCCTTCCATTGCTGTGCTTGTGCCCTGCTTTCTAGCCCAAACCATTGGCTGGAGAGAGAGAGAGAGAGTAGGGCAGTTGTGCAGCTAAGTGGCCACCACCCTTCATTGCTTGAAAGTTTAGTTTTCTGCCAGTATGCAGAGGACTGGCACTGAAAGACCAAAGGAAAGTATGGATGCAGCGAAGCAGAGTTCTGGGTGAGCAACCTACGAGAGGTCGTTTTCATCGGAAGCCCTCATTGCATGTTCTAGTAGTATTGGTAGGAAACATCTCTTCCTATTGGTAGGAAACATTTGTCATACTATAACCGTTCATGATCAGTAGCGGTACTCCCTAGCCCTGCGCCCCAGGGCAAAGGTCCATGATGGTGCCCCCCTGCTGGATGCCACTCTTCTCCTCATGCACACATCCGACCCCCCTCCCCCACTTCTTTGGAGTGCATAGAGCCTCGTGTGACTCCAGGACATGTCAGGGAAACATCCTGAAGGTTCCCCGACGCTTCAAACTTGGCCGCCTTGGGTGCCCTTCAGGGAGAAAGGCGGAATACAAATAAAATAAAATAAAATAAAATAAAATAAATAAATAAATAAATAAATAAATAAATAAATAAATAAACTGTGCTTCTGGCAAACCGGAAGTAAAGTTTCTGACCCCATTGGGAGCGTCGGAGAGGCGTCTACAGGGTCCTAAAGGTTTGCAGGGCTCCCCCCCCCGGGGCATTTGCCCCATCAAGTGAATGGCAGGTCCACCACTGTTTATGATGGTTAAAAGGAGTTCAAGGGGGTAACAAATTTCAGGTGCTTTCCACTTGAGTCTGCTGCCACCACATTCGTCCAACCCACCATCAATGCAAGTCACAATGATGTGTCCTGCTAGCTCGAGCCAGAAGTAAATCATCTCCTTCCTTACCATGCTTCATGTGCACTGCCGTGAACGACTGATAGCCTTCCACTTGTGGATTCCAATCCTGAGAGTCATCTCACCAGGACTCAGTTTTTCTTATCAAGTCAAATGTGCCTTCGCTTGCTAGAAGTTCCAGCTCACCTGCTTATTTCCCATACTCTGTGCATTTATATACATACATAATGCAAGCCCTGGAGGTTATGACCTCATGAAGCTCCTTTAAATTAGGCTGGGCTTCTACAAATGCTTCCTAGTTGCAGAGGTTTCTTGAGGGTTCCCATTTGGAACACCGGTGTATTAAGATTTGGACTGATGTCTCCAACCCCCCCCCCCCAGCCTTCAGTGTAAAGCCCTCCTGATCAGATTCACCCTGCTTCTGCCAAAAAGGTTCTTCTCCATCTTTGTGAGCTGTAGGCCATCTCCTGCCAGCAGTTCTTCATCCAGGAAGTGCAGTCTTTAGTTCCAGAATCTCTCCTGACAACACCATCGACTCAGTCAGTCATTCATCCAGAGGTAAAAAAGGTAAACGGCAGATGAAGCATTTCTACCCATTGCCACCACAGGTTAAATCAGATTCCTAGAGAGGCAGTCTTTGTTATGTCCTAAAGAGGGCTGCTAGCCCCCAGCTCTCTCTCTCTCTCTCTCTCCCCGCTAGTGGTGGTGTTTCTCTTTTGAATTGTTGCTGATGTGAGTATGTTTTGAGTCAGGTAATCATCTTTTCACTTCTTTTGCTATGAAAACTGTTCTGTGAATTTTATAATTGAAAAGGCACATATAGGTATACTTAGTAATAATAAATAGTGAGCTCCTTAGCAGTTGGCAGCATTCAGGATATTTACTAGCTTCATGAACAGGTATTTTCACAGGTGAGATTTCACAGATCTTCTGCAAGGGAAAGTTTGTGAAGTGCAGTTGTTATTCCTCAAGAGGCTTTCTTCCTTCTCTCACCCATGTTCCTCCTGCTGTCCTTGTATTGGTCTCACAATGGGCCTGAACCTTTCCACAGAGGCTTAATCTGCCATGGCATCAGCTTCGCTGACAGACGTGAAAGAAGAACTCCTGTGCCCCATCTGCATGGACTACCTGACAGATCCGGTGTCCGTGGACTGCGGCCACAACTTCTGCAAGAACTGCATCACCATCTACTATGAGAAATGGGAAGATCTGTTGGAAGAGGACTTGACATGTCCCCTCTGCAAAGCCAAAATCAAGAAAGTAAATTTTCGACCAAACTGGCAAATGGCAAATGCAGCAGAAAAAATTAAAGGTTTGTCATTCAAGACAGAAACAGAGGCAAAGTGCGGGAGACATAATGCAACACTCAATCTGTTCTGCAAAGAGGATGCAGAGTTGGTGTGCGTGTATTGTGACCGATCCCCAGAACATAAATTACATACCACCCTTCTCTTGGAAGAGGCTGCCAAGGAATACAAGGTAGGATCATTTAGTTCTTTGATAACCAAAACCTTAAGAACATAACATAAAACAGCCCCACTGGATCAGGCATAGGCCCATCTAGTCCAGCTTCCTGTATCTCACAGCGGCCCACCAAATGCCCCAGGGAGCACACAAGACAACAAGAGACCTGCATCCTGGTGCCCTCTCCCTTGCATCTGACATAGCCCATTTCTAAAATCAGGAGGTTGAACATACACATCATGGCTTGTAACCTGTAATGGATCAGAAACTTGTCCAATTCCCTTTTAAAGGCATCCAGGCCAGATGCTGTCACCACATTCTGCAGCAAGGAGTTCCACAGACCAACCACACACTGAGTAAAGAAATATTTTCTTTTGTCTGTCCTAACCCTCCCAACACTCAATTTTAGTGGATGTCCCCTGGTTCTGGTGTTATTTGAGAGTGTAAAGAGCATCTCCCTATCCACTCTCTCCATCCCCTGCATAATTTTGTATGTCTCAATCATGTCCCCCCTCAGGCGTCTAGGCTGAAGAGGCCCAAACACCGTAGCCTTTCCTCATAAGGAAGGTGCCCCAGCCCAGTAATCATCTTAGTCGCTCTCTTTTGCACCTTTTCCATTTCCACTATGTCTTTTTTGAGATGCAGCGACCGGAACTGGACACAATATTCCAGGTGTGGCCTTACCATCGATTTGTACAACGGCATTATAATATTAGCTGTTTTGTTCTCAATACCTTTTCTAACGATCCCAAGCATAGAATTGGCCTTCTTCACTGCCGCTGCACACTGGTCGACACTTTCATCGACCTGTCCACCACCACCCCAAGATCTCTCTCCTATAGCAGTGTTTCTCAACCAGCGGTATGGGTATCATCAGTGGTACTTGAGGTGGTGTCTGGTGGTACTCGCAGGACCGCTGGATACCAAACACCTGGCAGTGAGACCAGGAACATGACACAACGAACAGTGGTAGGAGGCTAGGCTCAGTGGGCAGAGTTCCAAAGCATGCTTTTCTGTGCTCAATAAAGCCCTCCTACCACCTTGAGCCTCTTACTAGTGGTCGTTGTCTTGCACCTGGCCTTCCCAACCCAGAAGTAACTGGTGATGATGTCATCACCAGTTACTTCTGGTGGTACTTCAAATAGATGGACCATGTGAAGTGGAATGGTGGAGGTCTAACGCTGAGAAATATTGTTCTATAGAGAACAAATCCTCCTGGAAGATCCAGAAATTATCTTCCCTCAGGAATGATGTTCATTAGTGATTACGTAATTCTCACCTTTCCCAGCCTGCAGTCAAGAAGGTGTGAACCAACTCGCTGTCTCCCAATAAGCTCGTTTCCGACTCTTCATCAACCATTTGAAACATGCTTTACTATTCCGTTCATAAAGAGGAATATTACTTAATTTCACTTGAATTTTTTTTCATATATGATGTTATTTTGCACCCTGCCAAAGCTGGTTTCAGGACGGTTCCCCTGATAGAGGACTGGTTTTAAGGAGCTCTTGCAAGTTGTGCTGCAGTGCCCTCCCCCCCGATTCTCATGCCACTGAGGGTGCAATCCTATCTTGTGATGTAACAGGCAAGCCAGGAAGCTTTCACTGTATCCAGCATGAGATAGGTTCCACAGTGGCTCAGCTGAAGGTAAGGGGAAACTCTTCCCCATACCCCCAGGTAAGCCACTGTAGCCCCTATGGGTCTCCTCGGACTTGCACCACCTCCTGAGGTGGCGCAAGTCTGAGGAGAGCAGAGAGGCTTGCACGAGCCCTGCCTCTCGCTCCCCTGGCCTGCCCCCAGGACCACCCTCCATCCGCCCTCTGTCCACCCCGGAACACCTCCCTCCTGCTTCCTCCCCACCCTCCACAGAGCCTTGCGTTGGCCAAGTTTGGCTGACGTACGGCTCACTCTCTCCGTTGGCGCAGAGGCTGAATTCAGCCTCCATTGACTGGTGCATCTCTAAACACCAGCCCAGCCAACTTACGAGGAGGCACAAAGTGCCATTTGGCATGTTTGCTATCCTCCTGGGCCAGCGCAAGTCCCAAGAGCATGCTAGGACTGTGCCCTCAGTGTCACAGAGGTGCAAGTTTCTCTTTTTTCCTTTTTTAAATTTTTTTTTATTTTTTCCCAATAACAAAAATAACAAACACACATAACACATAATACAATACACACAATACATAAACACAATATTAGAGGGTGCAAGATATCATACATCACTATAACTAATAAATCATTACATATTTCCTAATCCAGTTCCTCTTCTACGTTAGCCTCTTAATATCATTTATCATTTATCTATCATATCATATATATAATATATCATATATATATAATACATTCATCTAAATACCCTATCTTATTCTTCTACAACTTTATTTCAACCAAGCATAAAATAATTTCCATTACTCAAACTATATCGGTTTCACTGTTGATCAAAGATCTAAAAATCTATCAATTTCCGCCACATTCGTTATTTTCCCTATTAATTCATCTTTTATTGAGATCTTCGTGTCCTTCCAATATCTAGCATATAAAATCCTCACAAGTAATATCATAATCCAATATCTAACATACTAAATTCTAACAACTTTTAATATCCTAACATATATCATTTCTCTATCTGTAACATCCAAAATTAAAATATCCTCATGACTAAATACATAAACATATACGTAAAAATCCAAAACAATATCACCTAAAATTAATTCTAATTCATTAAAACTATCCTCTAAAATTCTAACATCTATTAATATCAAGCTAACTAAAATTTTTATACATATTACATATCACCAATAAAGCTTATATAATTCTCATTAACATCTAATAAACTTTAATCTCTAACATACAAAATTAACACATTACTGTCTTTCTTTTTATCTATTCCCTTATCTCCAATCTAAATAGCCACAGGTCTGCCAAATCTCTTCTCTAGACTTTAATTTTCCATCTTTTTTTTCTAATAAATTTCACATGAATTCCTCTTAACAGATCACAGTTTAATGTACTTGCTCTTCTTGCTAAATCAACATCTTGAGTCATCTCCTTCACTTGATCATTCCAATCTATGTCAATTGCTTGAAGTATTTCTTCTCCTTTCTGGTCTGGTGACTTTTGAGTCTTTATCATCCAAGCTATCTCCATTAACATTGTCTCTTCCAATTGCTTGTTTTGTCCTGTCTCCAGTGGTTTGGATTTATCTTCCATTTCTTTGCTCTTTTGTTGATCCTCGCCTGTTTGTTGCATATTAGACTCATTTGTCTGTTGAATTAAGATTTCCAGGCTAATTTGGATTTGTAAATATCGATTTGCTTGTTGCTTTCCCATTTCCAGTACTTTTTCCATAATCCTTTGTTTTTTCTCATGTGATTCGGATATAACATTTTTGAGTTGCACACTAAGATCATTTAGTTGTGTAGTTAATGCATCCAAACTAGCTTGAACCCACAGATATTGATTTGTTTGTTGCTGTCCCATCGCCACTAATTTCTCTGCATTGTCTAGTATTGTCTGCTTCCATTCTTTCCCTTTCTGTTCCTCTTGTGTTAGTTTTCCCAAGCTGAACTCCGGCGCAGGAGAGCTCCTGACTTTCGCTCCTTTTCCTGTCATCCTTTTTCTTCCTTCTCATATCTTCTTTCTTCTTACTTCACTTGTCAAGTTCTGTTCTTGTCCTTGTAGTGTCTTTTTTAGTCCACTAGATGTCCCTGAGGTTCTTATTTCTGTAGTTTATGTCTTATTTCTATTATTTATATCCGTTTCTATGTCATCCACATTCCTTTCCAGGAGATAATCAAAGGAATGTAAACAATCAACCACTTTTGCAAAACAAAGAAATGCAGGTCTCCAATTGCTCTCCAAAGGCACTCAACAAGCTCTCCACAGGAAAACAAAACTGAACACTCCACAACAACAATTGTATTCCAAGACAATTAATTTGTAATCCAACAAATTTTAGATTTATAAAGTTAAAGTTATGCACTTATATTTCCATAACAAGCTCAGCAGATCTCCTCCAAAGCTTCTTCTCACATCAACAAACAAATAAGCAGAGAAAGCCTCCCCCTCCTTCCTCTTCTCCCAGGAGGGGGAAAGTCTGCCCCTCCTTCTCCTTCTCTCAGGCAAAAGCTTAATCAGGCAGACAGTTAGTCAATTAATGCCAGACACACACAATGGAACAACACTCACTTGCTTCTTTCAACTTCCTTCCCTGCTTGGAGCATTCGGCTTAATTTCAACATTGAATCCTCACCATCACCGACATAGATGGCTGGGTTCCCTTGGAGAAAAACAGTCCCTGGCTGGACCCTTCTTCTCCAAAACTGTACACCATCCGTAGGATCGAGGCCTCTCCTGACCACTGATCCTCGGATCTCATCAGACCCGCGATTTTGGGAAGAAATAGCGTGCTTTCCAAGAGCTTTCCAGGAGCTCAGAAAAACACGACTACTCAGCCGCCTCTGGCCCCGCCCCCTCCAAGTTTCTCTTTTTTCCAATGTCTGCCACCACATCTGCAGCCATGTTATAGTGAGCCCAGGCAACTGGTGGCCACTGGTTGATTGCTGGATCCATATTCCTTTGGTGGTCAGGATAGATATCAATAGTGATATTGAGTCCCAGTAGCTGTCCAAGAATGTCATTTGCTGATTTTGGTTCCCTTTGTGACACTCTTCTGTGGTTTCCCGCAGGGTCCCTTCAGGTGCCTAGAAGTCAAAAATGCCTGGATACAGCAATTTCCCCAGTGTAGGGGTTGGGCATGTGAGGAAGGTGAGGTGTATTCTTCACCTTCCCCATCTCAGGAAGTGTTAAATGTAGAAAGTATTTGGATCTAATAACCCTCTTGTAGACTGAGATGCAAATTCAGGGGACCCCCAAAAGGCCCCACAGGAACATGGGACCAGGAGCAAATCTCAGTTACTCTTTCCTGCTTTGTGACCAATTTGATGTGCATTTAAATGGAATGACCTCATCACCAGAAAGGAATTTTTTCTTGTTGCTTCAGGGCCAGTTCGGGAGATCTCTGGAGGCTCTAGAAGAGGAGAGAAAGAAAATTCTGGCATATCAAGCAGCCACAGAAGAGGAAAGCGAAAACCTGCTTGTAAGTGTCACCGTTGCTTAGAGGTGAACAACTACTAAAATTAATATCTGGAAAAGTTGAAGAGCGATGGGCCAGGGGTGATATGGCGATGGGGTCTGGCCTGGTCATTCCAGGAGAAGGAGAGTTGGTCATAGGCAAACCACCCGTCTTGGGGGGGGGGGTATCAAAAATTTATGGGGCCTGGGTGTCAAATGGTTTATCTATGCCTCTGAGATAGAGGGCCAAATTATATGGTCTGTCCCTGGAGATTGATGGATCTGGGGGATTTTCCAGATGCCCAGGTTGGCAATTGATCTGATACTCTCACTGCCCTTTGGTATGGGGAGAATGCTATAGCCTTGGATCAGATTGCCTCTGAATGGTGTTGACCTTGCCATAGAGCCAGGTCAGCTCCTTGGTTTACTAAGCAGCTGTGGGTAATGAGAAAATCACCTGATCCCTAGAGTGATGATGGAGCAAAATCCATAAGTCTTATCAAATACGGGTTCGAGCCCATTTTAGGGCCTATTCCATGGCAGTGACAAAGGTTGTTTTTTCTCTCTCTGCCACCATTGTGTTTGCAAGAAGACAACCAGAGGAGCTTTTTCATGATCTGCCCCACTCAGCTTCTTTAGCAAGTGAGTTGCTCAAGTCTCTGCTGCCACAGGTTTGCAAGACACTTTGCGGATAAAATTGCTTATATTCTCCATGACTTGGACTCTGAATTAACCGTTCCAGAAGCTGTCCCTACAGCCTCTGTCAGTTGCACTATTATGAATTATTTTCACGTTATGCAGCCTGAGCTGCATAAGGACAGCTTACAACATAAGAACATAAGAACAGCCCCACTGGATCAGGCCATAGGCCCATCTAGTCCAGCTTTCTGTATCTCACAGCGGCCCACCAAATGCTCCAGGGAGCACACCAGATAACAAGAGACCTCATCCTGGTGCCCTCCCTTGCATCTGGCATTCTGACATAACCCATTTCTAAAATCAGGAGGTTGCGCATACACATCATGACTTGTACCCCGTAATGGACTTTTCCTCCAGAAACTTTCCAATCCTCTTTTAAAAGTGTCCAGGCTAGACGCCATCACATCCTGTGGCAAGGAGTTCCACAGACCAACCACACACTGAGTAAATAAATATTTTCTCTTGTCTGTTCTAACTTTCCCAACACTCAATTTTAGTGGATGTCCCCTGGTTCTGGTGTTATGTGAGAGGGAAAAGAGCATCTCTCTATCCACTTTATCCTTCTCCTGCATAATTTTGTATGTCTCAATCATGTCTCCCCTGCATAATTTTGTATGTGGAGCTTATGGAGGACAGGGTTCTCTGGAGCGATAGACTGTTTTCATGCCTGCGTGACCCTTGTCCAGCTTGGCTGATATGATCTGCATGGGTTGGTCTGGACATTTGGGTGGAACCCATTGTGGATTCATTTTTGCTGGAGGAAGTGATGCCTAGCATCCTGAAGATGCCTATTGCATGTCCCCTCCTGGGGGGGGGGGGAAACTATCACTGGATTCCACCAATTTAAATAATTATTGAGTGGTTTCCAATCTTCCTTTCTTGGGTATGGTGATTGAATGTGTGGTGGTATCTCAGCTCAAGGGGATCCTAGATGAGGCAGAATATCTGGACCCCTTTCAGGACAGCTTCAGGCTATAGAGACAGTCTTGGTTGCCCTGTTGGATGCCGAGGACTAGACAGGGGGAGTGCCACTTGATACCATTGACCACTGTGTCCTTCTGGGTCTGCTGGCTGACTTGGGGCTTGGGGGTACTGCTTTGTGGTGGTTCCTCTTCTTGGCTGACTGGTCCCAGATGGTGATACTGGGTGACACCTGCTTGGCGCTCTGGCCATTAGAGTGTGGGTTCTATTCTGTCCCCCATGCTTTTAAACATCTATAGCTCCACTTGCCTCAGATGTATGCAATCTCCTGAAGTGGCGCAAGTCTGAGGAGACCCATCGGGACTGCAGTGGCTTACCTGGGGGTAAGGGGAAGAGTTCCCCTTACCTCCAACTGAGCCACTTTGGGCCCCTGTCTTGCATTGGATACAGCACAGACCTCCTGGCCTGCCTGTTTCAGCTCAAGATAGTAAAATGCATTGTAAAATGATTACTGGGCTGGGGCACCTCCCTTTTGAGGAAAGGCTACAGTGTTTGGGGCTCTTTAGAAAAAAGGCACCTGAGGGGACATGATTGAGACATATAAAATTATGCTGGGGATGGATAGAGTGGATAGAGAGATGCTCTTTTCCCTCTCACATAACACCAGAACCAGGGGACATTTGCTAAACTTGAGTGTGGTAGAGTTAGGACAGACAAAAGAAAATATTTCTTTACTCAGAGTGTAGTTAGTCTGTGGAAATCCTTGCCACAGGATGTAGTGATGGCATCTGGCCTTAGCTACTTTAAAAGGGGATTGGACAAATTTCTGGAGGAAAAGTCCATCATGGATTACAAGCCATGATGTGTATGTGCAACCTCCTGATTTTAGAAGTGGGTTACCTCAGAATGCCAGAAGCAAGGGATGGCGCCAGGATGCGGGTCTCTTGTTGTCTTTTGTGCTCCCTGGGGCATTTGATGGGCCACTGTGAGATATAGAAAACTGAACTAGATGGGCCTATGACCTGATCCAGTGGGGCTGCTCTTATGTTCTTATGCATTTGCTTCAACATGGGAAAGGCAGAATATAATTTTCTTAGATACATAAATAAAATAAATATAATTTGCAAAAGTCTCAAAAGGATCAAATTTCATGTAAAATTGTTCATGAAAGATATTTCCAAATGTGGGTCTTGTCAGCCTTTCCCTGCTCACAGGTGATCCAAGCTCTGTGGAAAGTCAGCAGTGACCTTCCTATCACATCCAACGAATAGGTCTTAATGCTGCAAGGACTGACAATGTCTCTTTCTGTCATTGATCTTCTTTTCTCCACTTCCTTCCCATTTATTGCAGGCACAAACAGAGGCAGAGAGGGAAAAGACAGTGGTTGAATTCATGCAACTGCACCAGTTTCTGGAAGAAGAAAAGAATCGTCTTCTGGCCCATTTGAAGGAGGTGGAAGAGGAGACTGCAAGGAGAAGGGATGTGCTCCTGGCCAGACTCTTTAGGGAGCTCTCCTCCCTTGACAGCCTCATCTGGAAGGTGAAAGAAAAGTGTCAGCAGCCCCCAAGTGAACTCCTGAAGGTAAGAGGGTGGCATAAATACTCCAGCACCCTCTGAAGGAGTAGAATACAAACCTTTGTTAGGATTTACCTGTTTGATTGTTTCAGCCAATATCTGTAGTCATCTGCTTTATGTATTAACATCCAACGGGCTATTCTGAATGGCACTCCACCTTATCAGCTGCTTACATTACCTTGCAAATATTTTTTCTTGCTCTCAGGGATGGAAACTCGAGTCAGGTGACTTGGACTCAAGCTGCAAAAATGCACGTTTTTCACTGACTCATGAGTCACACACAAAGAAGACTCAGAAAAACACTCAAGTCAAGGGCTCCCTGACTTGCCACTCATCCCCATGTGTGCAGACTTGAGTCTGTCTGTGTCTCGGTGTGCTTGCATGCTGTTTTTGTGGCATGAAAAACCTCATGGGGCCATTATTCAGACCGGGCAAGCAGCAGGGAGGTTCCAGCCAGGAAGGAGAAAAGGGTTAATGTTTGCATGGGAGCAAGCTCTTTTGCCCATCTCTGATAGGAAGAAAAAAAACACATGATCATTGGGCAAAGGATGAGCGTTCAGATATTTTCTTTGGCTAACATACAGCAGAAGGAGGAGCCAAAGGAGTTCTTGCCTTATGATTGGCTCCAGAAGCCCAGGGAGGGCAAGGGAGGCAGGAGCATCCATCTTGCCCATCTCTGAAAGAACCAATGGTCACTGGACAAAGGATCGATATCTAATATTTTCTTTGGCTGAGGGAGGGCAGAAGGATGAGCCAAGGAGGTTCTTGCCTTAGGATTGGCTGGAGGGGAAAAAGGAGATGGGGGGACGTTTTGTAGCAATCACACTTTCCAACCTCGTGGCTTTTATGGGCTCCATTGTTACTTGAGAGGGGGAAGCCTCACTTAATGACCAGCTGCAGTAGGACTGTTTCTGAGTAGAGCTGCCAAGGATTGGATTGTCCTGGAAGCCTCGCAGCGGCTGCATGTGACCCTCCTCCTTCTTGCCGCTTCTGTCCCCACACTCATGCAGTCCCTCCCACCCCTCCTGTCCTGTTTACAGATGGACAGGGACATCAGGGGAGTATTAAAGAAGAACTCTGACACACACACACACACACACACACACACACACACACCCTGCCAGCAGCCCCATTTTCCCCCACAGCTGGCTTTTTAAAGGGAGCGACTCGACTCCAGTCTTTTCGAGTCACAAAAGAGTGACTTGGAAAGTGCCCCCGTTATGACTCATTTTTAAGTCGAGTTGCAGGGGAGTGGTGACTCTAGACTCAACTTGAGTCAAGCTGCACTGGGTTTTTCCATCCCTGCTTGCTATATGATATGCTCTTCCTCCAAATTCTTGAGTGGCATGTGTTATGCAGACCCTTCCCTGAATACATCAGGGAGCTGAAAGGTATTACCCTCCAGGGCCTCTGAAGTGTCTCCATATGTGGCTTGCGGCAGGCACTGAGCTCTCTGTCTATCTTCCCTTCTAGGATGTTGGAAACACCTTACAGAGGTAAGTGGAGCCCACTCATTTCATGCTCTATGAATGGTCTAAATAGCAAGTGAAGAGCCCGGTCTTCCTAGCTCCAGAGGAAGGGTCCATCTCCACACCCTCCAGCACAGGGCCAGGGCCAAGCAGAGCCTTGCACTGACCCTGCCCACACCCTGATGGTGTATTGGGTGCTAATGTTGCCACAAAGACAGAAGATTGAGCGGTTGGCCTCCCAGATGATCTCTCAGCTGGGTGTGAGCCCTCAACCAGTGCCTGGCCTGCTATACCCTGAGGTATCCCTGCTCCAGCATTTCAGTAGTGCAAATATAGAGTGATATTTTGAATTTGTGATGTGTGCACTGTCAATCGCTTCCACCAGAACAGAGTCTCCTCTCCTCTGCTGAGTGTAGTTGAAGGTGCTTCTGTACCTGCTTTTCTTTGTATATACAGGTCCAACCTTGTTATACATGGATTTTTTTATACACGGATTTGACTCAATGTGAATGGCCACTGCAAATGAAAAGAAATATGCTGATCCCTGGAGAAGGGGGAAAATGCACCCCTTTAAAATGCTTTTCTTCCCCTGGGGGCTGGGGATAAGAATAGGCCCTCAGTTTGGCTGTACTTGTTGTAAGAGGCGACTAAACAGCCACCGGGTAGATGGGACTTGTCAGCCTGGGAAGGCAGCTCATCTGAGAGAAGGAAAACTCTGATCCCAAACCTCCACTGCCTTGTGGCTACATCCAGTTATGGAAAAGGCTTCAGGAGTCAACCTCCAGGCAAAATCCGGAGCTGGAGTCCCTGAGGCAGTTCATGGCTGAACACTGTATTGGCTTCTGCCTTTCCATTGGACCATTTCAGCGACGTGGAGAGGGGGGATTTGCTGCATGGGTAACAGCCTATCCTCCATACCTACTTTACCCAGGCTTCGCGCACTGGAGAGGACACTCTGTTCCAGAACCACCATTCAGAGCGTGACACCATAGTCTTCCGAGACTGAAGGATGCCAACAAAATGCTTTTCTTACTGTTGTAGAGATTTTTATCTCAACATGATGAGAAGGACCCTTTAAATTGAAGGGAAACAGTCTTTTACAATAGTTAGAGGGCAGCCAGCAGAAAATCCATCAATCCAAGCGACCCCCCTCCCTTCCCCCCCATCACCTGATAGAAAGATAATTCTTTCTAAGCGCCTGGAGAGAGACTGATTGTTGGACTGTCATTAAGAAAATGACTCTATCTTGACTCTATCAAGAAAATGAGTCATTAAGAAAATGACTCTATCTTAACATCACAAAGATTAGCTGTTTTAAGTCACCTGAGCAAAGGGACTTTGTTTTTTAAATTGATTTGCTATACTGCAGTTTTTGCCATCCACCTGAGTTCTGGGAACAGAACCCTCACGAATCATGATACGCAACCTGTATTTACTCTGCCACATTCATCTTTTTTTAAAACTGAAGGTCTCAAAAGTGCTTGCGATGTTAATACCTACAAGAATCTCTAAATGTCCATTTACAGCCTCTGCAGGCTCTTCCTCATAAAATTACATCATGTTTGCTGCACTGACATAAACGAAGAATAGGCATAAACAAAGAATAGGATTGTGCCATAACTATTTCTCTTTTTGTGTTACCCGAGTTCTTCTTTTCGCCAGATGCTCTAGTAAGCTTAACCCACATTTCTAAGTCTAAGATTTCATAAAGCACCTCAAAGAACGCATGTCTTCAAAATGCCAGAAGAGCCGTTTTAAAGTGATCCACACCTGCAAAGGTTGTTCTGTTTTTCTTTTTTTTTTTTTCTGGTGGGATTGGATGTGATGGGATGGAATTGAAAATATGGAGGGATAACAGTGGTTCTCTTCCCCAGCTGTGAGAAGAGAAAAACAGTTGAGGATCCTGTGGCTTCTCTTACACTGAACTGGGAGAACCAGAAAATCAGTGATCTAAATTCGTCTCTGAAAGGTGCCATAGAACAATTCAAAGGTAATGAAGAATGAAGTTGAATGTGAACTGGGCCTGAAGTGTTCCTCAAGTGAGAGGCCATCTGAGTTTCCTCTTTTTTGTTGCCCACATCTTGCTGGACTCTTATCTGGCATGGGAAAAGTATATTTCTTCTTAAGGACCAGGAATAGAACAGGTAGCAGGGAAGAGAAATATATGGATAGCAAGGATGTGTCAAATAAGCTCAAGTCATGACTTGAGTTGCAAATCACTGACCACAACTAACGAGTTATAGTGCACAACCGTTGTGACTTGACCTGAGAAAATTGACCCGTCTGTTGAATCACGGGTTACTTTGAGTCATTAGTCTCAAGTCCTCAAGCCAAAAAAAGGGAAGGGGTGGGGGGGAATTGTCATTTAACACAACTGCTGATCCCATCTGCATTTTAGTCAGCCATGTGTTGAAGTTCTTTACTTCAACCCTGATTTGTGTAAACCAAAGCTGTGCAGTTATTTGAGTTTATAGTGTTTCCAAAAAGCTATTGGTTCCACCTGACCCCCAGCAGCCCCTCCCCCTTTTCACATTACAATTCTGCCTTCAGAAGGAGCACCAGCCCGGCAAGCAGCACACCACAGACCATCAGGAAGGCATCAGATGTCGGTAAGGTGGGAGGGGACTGAAGGGCAGGTGGGAGGGTAGCCCACAGAAGCTGGAAGACTTACAACACAATCCTTTGCAGGTATACTCAGAAGTCCCATTATAGTCAATGAGGCTTCCTCCCAGGTAACTGTGGATATAGAACTGCACACTGAAGCCTAAATGGCACACAGGTGTGAACCGGCATGACCCAGAGGTGCACAGGCAGGGCTGACACTTCAGCAGACCTAATGATGGATAAATCACAGCAAGAACACACACTCGAATGCACTCATACTCTCTCTCTCTCTCTCTCTCTCACACACACACACACACACACACACACACACACACACACACACACACACACACACACACAGGGACTCAAAGTCATTTCTAGTCTATAGCCAATTTTCTAGTCACTGTCCATGAGTCATCAGTCAAGTCAGGGTCAGTGACAGCCATGACTCAAGTCAACTTGAATCCTCGAGGGCAGCAATTTAAGTGCATCTCAAGTTGAGACACCCCAAGTTGAGTGCCCATCCCTGATGGATAGTTTTTCCAATGGCGGGAAGTAAGAAGCTCTTCCAAAACAAGCTCTTCCAAGAAGGTGAATGGGCAACAAAATAGGAAATCTGTTTCAGTTTCAGTGCTTGCAGAGTGATGACATAGGTGTAAGTAAGAAATCCTAAATTTAAATACACAGAGGTGCACACTGAACCATCAGTGCGTAATAGACAAGATTTTGTCTATGTTGATCTTGAGGTTGCCCACTAGAAACATCAATGTACAGCAAAAGCCAAGTTCTAGGGTAGGAATTTGTGGTGGTCTAGTATAGCCTTGAGGCACACTATGTGTGTGTGTGTAGGGGGGGATATGGGCACAAAACCCTTGGTAGATTTGCTGCCATAGGAAGGGCTTTTGGTTCTCTCTCTCACACACACACCCCTGAAGTATGCCCAAATACCATCTTTTCTGCAGTCTAGAAGCCAATTGTTATCGTAATAATCTGGGATGGCAGCAAACCTGGCCCTCGCCAAGGTTTCAGATGAGGTTTACATAACGAAACCTCAGAATGAAGGTGCTGTACAACAGGTAAAGTGCAGGTGGCTGGATACAAAATAGAGGGATTACTGAAGTTGCATTCACTAAGGGCAAATTCAAAATGTAAAGACAGACAGGGTGCACAGAAAGAATTACAAAGTGAGATTATCTTCTTCCGATTGTGTGTGTGTGGAGGGGGAGAGATCATATGCACAAGAGTTTAAGGCTAGACCAGAGTCCTAGAAACTGTCCATTTTGTGCACAGATGTTCTTGGAAAACAGTTTATCTTCCACACTGACATCCGTTAATGTTGGCATATGAAGCTGGCAGTGATGTAGCTTTTTATCACGGTCATTATTATTTTTATTAAAGAATATTTATATACTGCTTTTCGGCTGAATATGCTGGTTGAGTAGCAATAATAAAAATATTATTAAGAATATTTAAATACCTCTGTATTTATTATAATGTGATCCAATCATCTCTTTCAGTTTCTGCTTAATTCTTCCCTTGAAATAGGGCAGGGGGTGAAGTGTTAGGGGGATCCTGTTAGGAGTTGATAGTTTCGTTACAAAATTTGTTACCAGCAGGACAGTGTGATGCTTACTCTCTGTTCCTTTTGTTTCTTCAGCTGCCCTGGAATCTCAGCTACACTGGCAGAAAGGTACGTTACAGGAACCGATGAACCTCCAGGTTCACAGGTAGAGAGATTCCCCCGTCCCCTTGTTTTTATTATAAACTACATATCTCCAGTTTCTCAGTTCTCAGGTATAAATGCCCTCATTGCGTCCGCATTACATTTTTGTTTCTACCATGTGTAACTTACCCATCACACCTCCATACAAGCCCCATTCAGTTCCTAAAAATGTCCTGCATGCAGATGCCAGTGAAATTCTCCCAAGTCAAGCCTATAAATCGAGTTTCAGGGGCTCGTTAAAGTTGAAATCAAAGGAGGGGCAAATGTCAAAATTCTTTGTTCTTCATTTAATACGATAAAATTCAGTGACATAAACTTGGGTCCCTGGAAGTCAGAAATGGCCAGTTTACACTAGGAGCATTAAGAAAACATAAATCGTTTTCTCTCCAACCTCCTTCCCTTTACAACTTTTGAAAACACAATAAATGTTTTGTGGGTGAGGGATTTGAAGGCCTTAGGAGTGGACCTCAACAGGTGGGAAACCTTGGCCTCTGAGCGGCCCGCTTGGAGGCAGGCTGTGCAACATGGCCTTTCCCAGTTTGAAGTGACACTTGGCCAACAGTCTGAGGCTAAGAAGGAAGGCCCATAGCCAGGGAGACAGACCAGGGACAGACTGCACTTGCTCCCGGTGTGGAAGGGATTGTCACTCCCGAATCGGCCTTTTCAGCCACACTAGACGCTGTGCCAGAACGACCTTTCAGAGCGCGATACCAGAGTCTTTCGAGACTGAAGGTTGCCAACATGATGATGGGTGTTGAACTTCTCTGAAGCTGCCATAAAGGACAGGATAGGCAGGGTCTCAGACAAAATGTGGATCGCAGTTATGAGAAGGTTGTATTTTCTGTCCTTGTGGCTCTAATTCTGTTTCCCAAGTCCCCATGCAAACCATGGACCATGTCTGCTGGATACAGCAAATGCCAGAAAGGCCAGGAACCCCAGGTGTCCCTTGACCAAAGTTGGTTCCCAGGACGAAGGCTCTAAGGAAAAGTCCAAGGCATTGTTTTCCAGTTGTCATTGCTTCAAGAGCCCCTTACCTTGAAGATGCTTCTGTGAATTTCCACTGAGACTACACCTTAGCATAGCCATCCCATTCACAGTAAAACAGCAACCTAACCATGGAAAATTCCTGCACTGTAAAACAGCCCATGGTGCTGCAAAAGGGCCCTGATTACAGCCCTTGTCTGTCCTTGTCTGCAAAGCAATTGACTTGCAAAAGAAATAGGGCCACCCCCAACCTGGCAAACCTGGAACAGACAGTCCAAACCCATCAAGGACCATCTCTTAAGAATAGGTAAGTCCAGTCTGAGCTTAGCCCACAAACGGGCCCATGCGGGTCTCTGGCTAAAAAACACCATAAAAATCTGAGCGTGGACCCCCCCCCCATGTGTCCCTTCTCCTACATGTGTTCCCCTCTCGCTCCCCAGGCAAGCCACACCCAGTCAAAGGGTGCTTGTCTAACCTGCTTCATGCTTGAAATCCATTCTCGCCCCCTCATTGGTGTTTTTGTGTACATCCCTGTGAGTGTGTAGGTTTCTCCAGCCCCACTGCTTTCAGCATCAATACTCCCATCATTCAAAGAAATCGAACCAGCGAGTATCTGTGTCCAGACTATGATAATTCCACTGCCCCACATTTCTTCATTTCTCTTTACCTGAGATGAGGGACCTACATTCAATGGTCAATGCCATCCTCTGCTGGGGTGTGCCACCAGTCAACTGCAAAGGTCCTTACGTGCATTTGTGCCGTGGTTTGTGCAGATTATCACACATTTTCCGGCATGTATGGTAGCAGTTCAGGATGCCAGTCAGTCTCTCAACTGACTCTCTTTGCTTTCCTCCTCTCCCTCCAGTCCCAACAGCAAAAGTGGCTCTGGATCCAGACACAGCTCATCCTGAACTCATCCTTTCTGGGGATCGCGAAAACGTGAGAGAGGGAGAGGAACGTCAAGATCTGCCCGACAGTCCTGAGAGATTTAGCGATAAGACTGCTGTGCCGGAAAATGAGGGATTCACTGCAGACCAGGATGTGGGAATGCAGAAACCATCGGATGTGGGGGTTGCCAGACAGTCTGTGAGGAAAAAGGGCTATTTTGATATTAGTTCTGAGGTAGGGGTCCCAGCTATGGGGAAATGGAGATCTCCTCCTCTATTATTGAGCCAGAGGCTCAAGAGGTTCCACAGTGATAAGGGGGACTTTTTCAATGCTGGAGGAGACAGAGGGGGCATGTTGCCTGGCTCTGTAGAGGATAGTATCAGGCACAAGTCGTCCATGCCAGGTGCCAGCCCCTTTCTCTTCCAACATTCCCTTAGCTCTCCCCCTAATCCTCCCACCCTCCTGTCCCATTTCACCCACTCCACAGACTTACCAACTTCAGGACAGATCACACGGAGGTCCTCCCTACAGTCTGTGGCTGCAGCCCCTAAGCATTTGGTTCAACGTGCTTCTGGAAGGGGTTTTACGACACCATAAAGCATCTACCGCCCCCAAAACACTAAAACTGGCAGCGGTGGGGAGTCATAGGATGGGGATCTCAGTTTTGACAAAGGCCAGATAATTTTCTACACTGATGTTTCACTGGCTCCAGCCAATAGGACCCTCACTCTTGGTGTTAATACTGTTTTTCCATCTCCCTTTCATTTCTCAGACCCTCACCTGCAATAGAGGCAACACCTCCCCGCATTCATCCTTGGCAGGCAGGGAGGCTGGTGTGTCATTTTAGGCCACAACTCTGTACTCTAAGATCTCTGGCTGTAGTTGGCACAGAAATGCAGGCGGGATGTGGGTGTTTAAGAGCATGTTATACAGTGTTGCTTAGTTGACTCCAGTCTGCTTCTGAACCCAGTTCAAAGCTGGTTTATCACCATTAAAGTTTTAAACAGCGAAGTTCTTCCAAGAACCACATGATCCTGCCTGCCTGCTGAAGAGCCTCTCCTTTTATTGCCATCAGAAGTGTATTTAATGGGAATGGAGAATGGGGCCTTCTTGGTGACAGCACCCCAGCTTTGCGCTGCAATCCTATTCACTTTTTGCGAGTAGGTCCATTAAACTCAGTGAGGCTTTCTTCCGCATAGACATGCCTAGAATTGCACTACTGGTTGTTGATTCATTTAGAAGACACTGTTCAGCAATGAAATTTTTACAAGAATGGACGTAGTTTTTCTTTATAGATTTCTGGGCACTGAATACGAAAATCACAGTTAAAATCCTCTCCTGGCTCAAATTTCTGAGTAAATTGACCATTTCTGTTTCACATATATTTCAATGGGATGTTATAATAGTGACACTCATAAGTCAGCGTGGCAAACATTAAGTTCTGGTCCGGGTGAGTTGGATTACATGTCTTTGCCTGGTGAATCACATGATCATAGCGAAGAAGCGATTGGAACCGGATCCATCCAGTTTCTTTTGTTCACGGGAGTGTATGTATCAAACTGCATCAGTGTTACTGCACTGTGTGTTTTGATTAGTAAATTTATTTGAATAAGTGAATTTTATTTCATTCACTTTTTTGTGTTTCTGTTCGACTGTAGGTTTTCACTACAGTGATAATGCCCGGCAAATGCATTAACAATCCAGATAACTTTTGTTTCATTTGTGGCAACGTGATTTGTGGCTCAAGGAATCGACCATTGACTCCAGCAGTGAAAAAAGCATATTTCATGTATTTTGGGTGTCGTGTGGGAGATGAAGATAAATCTTGGGCTGCACATGTGTGCTGTATTTGGACATCCCATTGAAATATATGTGAAACAGGAATGGTCAATTTACTCAGAAATTTGAGCTAGGAGAGGATTTTAACTGTGATTTTCGTGTTCAGCGACCAAACATCTATAAAGAATGGCTAACTTCGTTTTTGTAAAAAAAAAAAAAAAGTTGAAATTTGTTGAATAGTGAGATTTTTTATCTTGCTTTCCTTTAAAAAATAGAAATGAAAAAGGTTGAAATTGAAGGCATCTTACAAACATGATAGAAATTATAACTCAATGAATTAAATAACAGAAATGTAATGTAAACTAAAAACTAGCATAAAAGACCTAAAAAAAAAATAAAAGCATTGACATCAAAAACATCAACATCTCTTATTTGTTTTATTTTGAATAAATGTTTTTGTTTTTTTCTAGTCTTGGTCGTATGCCTCAGTTACTCAAATATGTTTACTGTTGCTTTTTGTTCTCTGCTGGGTTGCACTTTTATTGTCTCTTTTTCAGTTGTGTCATTCTGAGAGCACTTTTTGGAAGGAAGATTATTATTAATTATTATTATTAACAGTATTTATATACCGCTTTTCAACAAAAAGTCCACAAAGCAGTTTACAGAGAAAAATCAAATAACTAGTGGCTCCCTGTCCCAAAAGGGCTCACAATCTAAAAAGATGCAAAAGAACACCAGCAGACAATCACTAGAAAAGACACTGCTGGGGGGAGGTGGGTCAGTTTACTCTCCCCCTGCTAAATAAAAGAGGAGCACCCACTTGTAAAAGTGCCTCTTAACCAGTTAGCAGGGGAAAATAAATATTCAACCAAGCAAAACATTTTTATTGTTTTACAAACAGCAAACAAGGATCTCACCTGTGAGTGCGAGATTCCTCTAAATCCCCTTTCCTTAGGGCAGTGGTTCCTCTAAATCCCCTTTCCTTAGGGCAGGGGATGGGCCTCTATCCGAACGCACTCGGGATACTCCTCGGCGGGAGGGGGGTCGGGGGCTTCTTGTAGTGGGGGATTCGATTATTAGAAACATAGAGAGGGGGGTTTGTGACGGATGTGAGGACCGCATGGTGACTTGCCTGCCTGGTGCGAAGGTTGCGGAAATCACTTCTTGTCTAGACAGGCTGGTAGACAGTGCTGGGGAGGAGGTAGTGGTTGTGGTGCATGTCGGCACCAACAACGTGGGCAAGTGTAGCTGGGAGGTCCTGGAGGCCTAGGCTTTTAGGCAGGAAGCTGAAAGCCAGGACCTCAAAGGTAGCGTTCTCTGAAGTGCTACCTGTTCCACGCGCAGGGCCAGCTAGGCAGGCGGAGATCAGGGGTCTCAATGCGTGGATGAGATGGTGCTGTAGGGAGGAGGGGTTTAGATTCGTTAGGCACTGGGGAACTTTTTGGGACAAGCGGGGCCTGTACAAGAGGGACGGGCTCCACTTGAACCAGAATGGAACCAGACTGCTGGCGCATAACATTAAAAAGGTGGCAGAGCAGCTTTTAAACTGATCCCTGGGGAAGGCCGACAGGAGCCGAGGGGCATCCGGTTCAGGACTCCTCATCCCTATGGGACGAGGATGGGGAGGTTAGAGAACAACAAGACAAAGGCAGAGTAGGAGAAGAAATTGGGAAAGGTAGCGTGATGGGATGTGATAGTTTGGCACAATGAGAGGATGTGGGGACAAAGGAGCGAATGAGCAGCCCATCCTGGGGCATTCTGTGTACAAATGCTTTTATGCGAATGCCCGAAGTCTACGAGCAAAGGTGGGAGAACTGGAATGTCTGGTGACAAGGGAAAACAATGACATAGTGGGCATAACGGAAACCTGGTGGAATGCGGAGAATCAGTGGGATACCGCAATCCCGGGCTATAAACTCTATAGGAGGGACAGGCAGGAGCGTGTTGGAGGTGGGGTGGCCGTTTATGTTAAGGAAGGGATAGAATCCAGCAAAGTAGAGATTGAAGGTGGGTCCGACTCCACCGTAGAATCTCTGTGGGTTAAATTACCAGGCTTGTGCAGTGATGTAATACTGGGGGCGTGCTATCGTCCTCCAGACCAGAAATCAGATGGGGACCTTGAAATGAGGAAACAGATCAGGGAGGTGACAAGGAGGGACAGGGTTGTAATCATGGGGGACTTCAATTATCCTCATATTGACTGGGTCAATTTGTGTTCTGGTCATGATAAGGAAACCGGATTTCTTGACGTGCTAAATGACTGTGGCTTAGATCAGCTAGTCACGGAGCCCACCAGAGGGCAGGTGACTCTGGATTTAATATTGTGCGGTACGCAGGACCTGGTTAGAGATGTAAACGTTACTGAGCCATTGGGGAACAGTGATCATGCTGTGATCCGTTTTGACATGCATGTTGGGGGAAGAATACCAGGCAAATCTCTCACAAAAACCCTTGACTTCCGACAGGCGGACTTCCTTCAAATGAGGAGGCTGGTTAGAAGGAGGTTGAAAGGGAGGGTAAAAAGAGTCCATTCTCTCCAGACTGCATGGAGGCTGCTTAAAACAACAGTAATAGAGGCCCAGCAGAGGTGTATACCGCAAAGAAAGAAGGGTTCCACTAAATCCAGGAGGGTGCCCGCATGGCTAACGAGCCAAGTTAGAGAGGCTGTGAAGGGCAAGGAAGCTTCCTTCCATAAATGGAAGTCTTGCCCTAATGAGGAGAATAAAAAGGAACATAAACTGTGGCAAAAGAAATGTAAGAAGGTGATACGGGAGGCCAAGCGAGACTATGAGGAACGCATGGCCAGCAACATTAAGGGGAATAATAAAAGCTTCTTCAAATATGTTAGAAGCAGGAAACCTGCCAGAGAAGCGGTTGGCCCTCTGGATGGTGAGGGAGGGAAAGGGGAGATAAAAGGAGACTTAGAGATGGCAGAGAAATTAAATGAGTTCTTTGCATCTGTCTTCTCAGCAGAAGGCCTCGGGCAGATACCGGGCAGATACCTCGGGCAGATACCTAACTGAGGAGTTAAGTCAGATAGAGGTTAAAAGAGAAGATGTTTCAGACCTCACTGATAAATTAAAGATCAATAAGTCACCGGGCCCTGATAGCATCCACCCAAGAGTTATTAAGGAATTGAAGAATGAAGTTGCAGATCTCTTGGCTAAGGTATGCAACTTGTCCCTCAAAATGGCCACGGTGCCAGAAGATTGGAGGATAGCAAATGTCACACCTATCTTTAAAAAGGGAAAGAGGGGGGACCTGGGAAACTATAGGCCGGTCAGCCTAACATCCATACCGGGTAAGATGGTGGAATGCCTCATCAAAGATAGGATCTCAAAACACATAGACGAACAGGCCTTGCTGAGGGAGAGTCAGCATGGCTTCTGTAAGGGTAAGTCTTGCCTCACAAACCTTATAGAATTCTTTGAAAAGGTCAACAGGCATGTGGATGTGGGAGAACCCGTGGACATTATATATCTGGACTTTCAGAAGGCGTTTGACACGGTCCCTCACCAAAGGCTACTGAAAAAGCTCCACAGTCAGGGAATTAGAGGACAGGTCCTCTCATGGATTGAGAACTGTTTGGAGGCCAGGAAGCAGAGTGGGTGTCATTGGGCAATTTTCACAATGGAGAGAGGTGAAAAGCGGTGTGCCCCAAGGATCTGTCCTGGGACCGATGCTTTTCAACCTCTTCATAAATGATCTGGAGACAGGGTTGAGCAGTGAGGTGGCTAAGTTTGCAGATGACACCAAACTTTTCCGAGTGGTGAAGACCAGAAGTGATTGTGAGGAGCTCCAGAAGGATCTCTCCAGACTGGCAGAATGGGCAGCAAAATGGCAGATGCGCTTCAATGTCAGTAAGTGTAAAGTCATGCACATTGGGGCAAAAAATCAAAACTTTAGATATAGGCTGATGGGTTCTGAGCTGTCTGTGACAGATCAGGAGAGAGATCTTGGGGTGGTGGTGGACAGGTCGATGAAAGTGTCAATCCAATGTGCGGCGGCAGTGAAGAAGGCCAATTCTATGCTTGGGATCATTAGGAAGGGTATTGAGAACAAAACGGCTAATATAATAATGCTGTTGTACAAATCGATGGTAAGGCCACACCTGGAGTATTGTGTCCAGTTCTGGTCGCCACATCTCAAAAAAGACATAGTGGAAATGGAAAAGGCTTCTAGAGGCCTCCCTGAACATTACAACTTCGCTAGACTGGTAAGGAAGTGGTCGTGCTTGCTTTTTCCAGGGGCCCAGGGGGCTTTGTTCTTAAAATTTAGAGCCATCATTTAGCTCCCTTTGGTGGTTCTTTGTCAGCTTTTGATCTTCATCAAAGCAGCTGACTATTCACACTTATACTCCCTTTTAACCATCTAATTAGTAACCCTATAAATGAAGAGGGGATGGGAAGGAGAAGAGGCATAAAAGGAAAAATTTTTCATTTACCAAACACAACATAATAAAATCACAACAAAATACAGGTTCCACTTGCATATACACGGATTTGGGACCTGCAGTTTTAACTAACTGCAGGTTCCAAACCTGCGATGGAGGCCAGACCTGAGCTCCTGGACACAACTGGAGGTGTTCTTCAGTCGTATCTGGGAGCCTTTCTGAGGTCCCCAGAGATGTTTAAAGGGCACTTCCAGTCTTCGTAAAAACCAAAGTGCCCATTAACACCCCTGGGGGGGGGGGCTTTCTGAGGTTGTAGAAGCCTGCGTGCTGAGCCCTCTACGGGCCTCAGAATGGCTCCAGACATGACCAGAATGAAGTTCTGGTCATGTTCAAAGCCCCTATTGGACAGCAACCCACGGATTTCATTATCCACAGGTTTCAGTATTCACAGGTTGTCTGGGAACGGATCCCGCATGAATCTCAAGGTCTAACTGTACTGTATGATAAGTTGCCAAACACTGAATAATACAAGTGTTGGGAAACAGGTGCAATGACACTTAATTTTCATCAGGGGGCAGTGTACTGTCCAGAACAGAAGTTCTCAAACGTTTTGATCTTTGAGCCCTTTCTGCTCCTGGAGTCTCAGGAAGCCACACCAGTGTATGCATGGAGTCTCAGGGAGCACCTACACCTGCACCGAGTGTCACAAAGCTGAGAAGATGGAGGACACTTATGGTGTGTTTGTGAAGCCACTGGAGGGGTCTCAGGGAGCCTCAGGACTCCTAGGATCACACTTTGAGAAATGCTGGTCCTGAAGACCAAGAGGCTACGGACCCCAGACCTTTATTTTGTCCTCTTTGACCTGCAGGGGTGTCACTGGACCTGACTCCTTCCCCATTTGCTCTCTCTCTCTTTCTCATGGGATCCTCCAAACATGCAGGCTTCTCAACCAGCTGCATGGAATCCACCATGCGATGAAGCCTCACATGGCCATGCAACGGGAATCGCTCTAGGATTCCCGTTCCAGAGCTTAGGACCTCTGCAGCCCACAAACGTGCACATGCTTGTGGACTGTGAGTAAAGCAATTTTTCCTGGCAACCTTTTTTCTCCCCCTGTGCCCATTTTATTATCAGCAGCAATCTAGCGCAATGGCGTCGTGCTGCAGGGTGCTGCAGGGTGCCTCACTGCAGCCTGCAAGTAGCCCTCCCTTTCGGAGCCATTCCAGGCATTTGCCTCTGTTTTGCTCCCCTGCCTGGAATGGCTCTGAGGGGGAGGGGCCACTTACACATGCTCCCACCACCCAGAATGTCTGGGCAGGAGGTCTGGTCTAGAGGGTAGAGCCTCCATTTGCCTGAAGATAACATCCGAAGGTCACCAGTTCGAGGCCACCAGCACCGTGCGACCTTGAAGCAGCTGGCAAGCTGAGCCGAGTTATTCCATCTGCTCTGAGCGTGGGAGGATGGAGGCCAGAATGTGAAGCCAGATCGGATTGAAACACCTGAATGTAGTGGTTCTTGAAAGAGAGAACCTTCTTTCAATTGTAAAAATCCCTATTTAATAAGGGATTTGGATAAGCCTGCCTATGTAAACCGCCTTGAATAAAGTCTGAGGAGAAATCTGATGATCAAGAAAGGCGGTATATAAATACCTGTAAAAAAAAAAAATGTCCCGGGAAAGGGGGAGGGGTCCCTTGCTGTGGCGAGGCTCCCTGCAAAACTCAGCTCTTTGCGCCCCTTCTAGCTATGCAACTCTTCTAATGGGGTTGGTGGGTTGCTCTTCTGCTTTATAACTCTGCTTAATATAGATTCCTAGACCCCCTTTTCCTATCAGCAATTAAGCAGAGTCTGGAGCAACTGTTACCCTGCACATGTCTGATTTCATCTGATCTTGGAAGCTAAGCAGGGTCAGGCCTGGTTAGTACTTGGATGGGAGACAGCCTGGGAATACCGGGTGCTGTAGGCTTGTACCATAGTCTTTTGAGACTGAAGGTTGCCAGCCAGGAGGATGACTGGCAGCAAATGGCAACCCTTGAGCTCTGTCTCTGGTGTTGCAACACATTAAGGAAGTGATTTTTCAACCTGTTTCAACTCACAGCATGCTGGCAAGGTGCTAAAATCGTCAAGGCACATACTGCCAGTTTTTTAAAAAAAATTACATTAAATGCATTACAATTAATAAGTACAATCACATTAATCAATACATTTAATCAAATTATTGAAAGGGCAGGAGGTCTGGTCTAGAGGGTAGAGCCTCCGTCTGCCTGAAGATAACACCCACAGGTCGCCAGTTCGAGGCCACCGGCACCGTGCGACCTTGAAGCAGCTGACAAGCTGAAGCCGAGCAATTCCATCTGCTCTGAGTGTGGGAGGATGGAGGCCAGAATGTGAAGCCAGATCGGATTGAAACACCTGAATGTAGTGGTTCTTGAAAGAGAGAACCTTCTTTCAATTGTAAAAATCCCTATTTAATAAGGGATTTGGATAAGCCTGCCTATGTAAACCGCCTTGAATAAAGACCAAGAAAGGCGGTATATAAATACCTGTTATTATTATTATTATTATTATTATTATTATTATTATTATTATTACTACATGCTAAAGCCTCCCCCCCTGCAGTGTTGTACCATTTCAGGTCCCTCCAGTACTTCTAAGAAAAACCACTGCAGAAAACAAAGGGTCACATTTTGCTTCCCAGTAATTTATTTGGCCCTTATAATAGACATGGTATTATTTATGACTACAAGTGGTACCCATAGGGAATCCGTTCTCGGACCTCCCGCAGGTATCGCAAACTGAGGATAATGAAATCCGCTGTTTAGGCTGCTTTTAAGCCCTTTGGTCACCTCTGGAGGGCTTTCTAAAGCCCACAGAGGCCACACGTGTCTGCCTGCGGCCTCTGCGGACTTTCGAATGGCCATTTGGGGGGGGGAAGTAACTTGCAGTTTCCAGAAGGCACCCGGAAGTGACATTTTTTGTCCTTATAAGGCATTCTGAGGCCCAGGGAAGCCTTCCAGGAAGCCCTCCCACAGTTCTGGACACCTCCAGACAGCTCAAGTTGGGCCAAGTTTGTCTCAACTTGGGTACCCCCAGACATAATCTATAGATACAGAGACCCCACCTGTGCTGCATATCTGTAAGCTATGGAAGGAAGGAAGTGTGCTCTGAGGGGGGAAAGAGACTTCTACTTAGGGCCCAATCCTATCCAACTTTCCAGCGCTGATGCAGCCATGCCAATGGGGCATGCACTGCATCCTGCAGTGAGGGGGCAGAATGCTTATTCCCTTATCACAGGGCTGCATTGCAGCCACATTGCCGCTGGGGAGTTGGATAGGATTGGACCCGTAGCTAGTCCGTGTGGGTGATTTTGATCAGAAGTCCAAGCCTTTGCAGAGCTGTAAAAGGTGCTTCTGAGCAAAACATGTTTGGATGGTTGTTCCAGGTTAGTCACCCAAGTTGGGCAAAGTCAACCCATATAGTGCAGCCTGTGAAGTATATTTGAGAGCCTTAAGGAAAGAGTGTGAGGTAGTTTTTCTTGGAATTCCAAAAGAAGGGGCACAGATTGTCTCCCGAGAAAGGGGCTGCCGAATATGCAAAGAGTTGGACTGCGCTGTCTGCATCGAAAAAGACCACCTGCCCCCCAGCACAGTTCAGAGACACTCGGATCCTCTTGAGTTCCCCGTTCAGGGCCAGAGGAGAGAAATGAGGGGGGTTGAGAGCCCTGTACATACCTTCCCAGTTTCCCACAGCCCAAATCCCTTCCTCAGGACTGAAAGCAAAATTGCCCTTTCTCCTCACAGACTTTCTGGCCACTCCCACAGCCCACCCTCCCTCCCCTTCCACAGCGACCTCCCAGAAGTGTCTGCCTGCAGCGAATCCCTCACAGCCCAGCACAAAAGCCCATTTCTCAAATCTCTCGGGGTTGTTTGGCAGAGCTTGAGGTTCTTCTTCCCATCTCACAGTTTTGCAGTCCTCAGACAGGAGGAGGTGGGGATAAGCGGTGTCCGGATCCAGGGTCACACAAGCTGTTTGGGAGATGAAGAATGAGAAGAGAAGCAGAATCAACCGGGAGACTGATTAACCGAACATAAGCAGTGATGTGCTGCCCACCCACACCTGTTCCATGTCCGTCTCTCTCCAGTCTAAGGGCCAACCCAAATTATTAGTGTTCCATGTCCGTCTAACCCAGGGGTGCCCAAACCCCGGCCCTGGGGCCACATGCGGCCCTCGAGGCCTCTCAATGTGGCCCTCAGGGAGCCCCCAGTCTCCAATGAGCCTCTGGCCCTCCAGAGATTTGTTGGAGCCCACACTGGCCCAACACAACTGCTCTCAGCGTGAGGGCAACTGTTTGACCTCTCTCGTGAGCTGTGGAACGAGGGCTTCCTCCACTGCTTGCTGTTTCACATCTGTGATGCAGCAGCGGCAGCAGCAAAGGAAAGGCTGGCCTTGCTTTGTGCAAGGCCTTTTATTAGCCTTGAGCTATTGCAAGACCTTCATTCATTCATATAAGTTCATCTTTAATATATTCATTTATGTAAACTTATGTAAATTTATCCAAATTTTAAATGTAAATTAATTCTTTTTTCCCCTGGCCCCCCAACACAGTGTCAGGGAGATGATGTGGTCCTCCTGCCAAAAAGTTTGGACACCCCTGGTCTAACCCAACCCAAACTAGTTTTAAGGATGCGTGTGTTCCCCTTCGGTAAAAACATTTTCAGGGTGCCTTACAAATCAATAAATAGAATACAGAGTAAAATGCATCATCAAAAATGACATTAAAAAACACAGAAGAAAAGCATAATAAAACAGCATAATTACTACTGAAAATGAAAAGGCCTGGGGAAAAATTTTCACCTGGAGTCAAAAAGACACCAGAGAAGGCACCAGGTGGACCTCCCTGGGGTGAAATGGGAAACCAGCATCCTGAAATACCTGTAACAGTGCAAGACTATTCAGAAGTCCCATTAAATTCAATGGGATTTACTCCCAGGTGTGTATAAGATTTCAGCCTTGGTGATTATTGATGACAAGAAAAACCAGCTTTTGAAAAGCTTCTGTTCTTGGACATCTGGAGGAGACTGACCTGTCTCAGGTGACCGGGCAATTTACAAGCTTGTCTTTGAGAACCAGACCAATGACATCACTAGGATTGATATCACCCAAGGAGTAACTTATGGTGTCATCCCCATGAACCTTAATGCTGGGTGTTGGCGGCTAAGGTCTGGGTACCTGGCCCACTGTCCACTTCAAAGGATTAACTGGGAGGCCAGGTCTACCAGCAAGGTAGACCTGGGCTCCACCTCAGGAAGTCTGGTAGACCTGGGCTCCTGAGATTTTTCTAGCCACAGTTGATATGGCATAAGCTTTGGAGCTCCGA
This sequence comes from Tiliqua scincoides, assembly GCF_035046505.1. Lineage (NCBI taxonomy): Eukaryota > Metazoa > Chordata > Lepidosauria > Squamata > Scincidae > Tiliqua > Tiliqua scincoides. The sequence goes on from NC_089822.1 coordinate 258,331,598, forward strand.
CAGCCACAGCCTTCCTGGGTTTAATCTGGGTAGACCTAGGCTCCAGAGCTTTTCGTATCACCCCCTACCACATGCTGTCAGGTGTTACTGCACCCCCTAAGTGATGCTACTGAACCAGATGCTATAGAAAAAAAGAGGTTGTGTTCACGGACTGCTTGTGGACTTCCTCAGAGTATTTGCCTGGCCACTTTCGAAAGCAGAATGCTGGGCTAGAGGGACCTGATCCATCAGGGCAGTTCTTAAAGGGTTATCTTATTTGTGAACCACCTTGAGAGAACTGAAGGACATACAGAAGCATTTTTAAGTAAATACATACAGTATTTGAAATTAGAGAAAGGAAAGAGAGATTAGCACGGAGTTTTTCCTTTTCTTCTTTTTTTCATTCTTTCTCATGATTCACTGTTAACCCATTTATGGTTTTAGAGGCCCTTGGAGAGAATTGTTGAACTCCAAAGAACTGTAAGCAGGTAGCTTTCAGACAGGAGCCCCATCCTTGCTGGGAATGTGACTGTTGGCCTTCAAAATTTACCTCTCTGTAATCCATCTCCAAATAGAGTATCTGAGGAAGCAAAGGGAATAGAGACTGAGCACTGCAATTGGAGGCTTAAAACAGACATTCTAACTAAATATCATTCGGTGGCTGTTATAACTGGTTTGTATTTTACTGATTGGAAATGAAAGATTAAAGTCTGAGCTAGGGATGGCATGCACATTGCCCCATGTGGGGAAAACATTAGCATGTGGGGGGGGGGAAGCAGGAGCTAAAAGCAGACTGCAAGCGATTCCATCATGAATCTGCTACATACTGATTTTGGCCCTTAGCTGAAGCTCTTGGGGCTGGGGGTGAAAATCTTCCCACCGATTCTAAGGTGCATGCAGATAAAACTCCAGACTTAAATTTGACTGCAGGGACAGCCGCCATTTCAGCAACCCCAGTGCTGGAGCAGAGGGTCTAACATGGCAGCTCTCTAGTTCTCAGCTTCGTGGGCCAAGGGCTGTAGAAGAACTTGCCTTCCCAGCCCCCGAACCACTGTCTGTCTTGCACTTGCTAGGAACATGGCAAGAGGCATTCATCTTCTGATAGCAGGATACCCAAATCCCCACAATGCCATCATAGCAGCTTGAGAGGAGCAATGGTGCACCTAGCCTATTTGACACCTAGGGCAGAGTGCTCCCACCATCCCACCCTTGGCTGCTCAAAGCTACGGGGAGACCTGGCCCCTGCATTGGGACCCCCTCCCCCCAGCGGAGGCCAGGGCTACCTGAAGTTTGAAAGGAAGGATAAATTGGCCTCCGCCTCAAGATAACCTGAGTGAGGCCAGGTCTACCCGATATTCTGATGGGCAACCCTGGGCTTGCTTTCAAGCTCTGGTGCTCCCGATTGGGGGGGGGGTTGCCATCCAGTACCCAGAGTAACAGGCACAGGCCACCCCCACTCTGCGCTTGGTATGTCACTGGAGAAGAGCATGTTTGCTCCTTCTCCCTTTCTAGCCCCAAAGTCATCTCAGGGAGTTATTCTCCAAGGCTAATCCCCAACCCAGCACCATTACATTGCAGAGATGACTGCCCCACACAAGCTGATAGGTTCTACTGGTGTATCAACTCCTGCCTTTACAGAATCTCCTTGGCCTATGTGATGTCTCTCATTCTTCCCTTCCTTCCCATACCCAATTCTCACTTCATTCCCCCCCCCAACCCCACTCCCCACTTTCTTGAATGATGAATCCAGGGGGCATGCAGGATCTGGGTTGCTGAGATCCACTACTGTGAGTCAGATACAAAATTGTGGCTGTGGGGGAAGACGACACATACACTTAGGATTAAGGTACAGATTTCATGCTCAGTTTAGGAATCAATCTGCTTGCGGTTCTAGAACTGAGCTCACAGTCAGGGGTGGCACAACTTGGAACACTACCTGATGCCAACTCAGATCTACATTAGGGGGAAAAAGGAAAAAAAAAAAAAAACTACCACGTTCCTCATATGCTGTTGTCAAACCCGGCAGTGCTAGCCTTCCAGCTAGATTTACAGGGAAAGCGTGAACTTGCGCTGTCTGGTGGTTACTTAATGAGGCTTATTCCCAGGAAAGCATGCATAGAATTGCAGCCTGAGTCAAATACCTTTGTCTGTCTACTGGAAATGAGCCAACGGATGCCACTCTGCCTTCTACCCACCCTTGATTTAACCCATGGAGAACCTTTCCCATTGCAGCTTAAGGAATCCTCTGAGGATAGGTTCCAGTTACAAGATCTATAGGTGATTATCCAATAACCAATACAGAATCCGTGTTTACTAACCTTTGAATTTTTTCTGGATCCCCTCCAGAAAGGGGGTGATATCACAGAATTCCCAGAGCCTCCATATCAGAGTAGGAGGAAAAACCAGGGGATTCTCAAATGCCTTCTTCTCCTTACACCTGATGGAAAGGAGCAATGTTAACATCCAAATCAAAAATCCAATCATCCAATCAAACATCCAATCAAAAATTCCAATCAAAAATTCCTGAGTGAAGCAAAAGAAAAGGAATGGAGAAGAAGAAATTCCAAGAAAGCCTAGAGTAGCCATTTTCAACCTTTTTCAGCTCACGGCACACTGACAAGGCACTAAAGTTGTCCAGGCACACTACTAGTTTTTCATTACATTATTATGTTAGAATTAATTTAATTAATATAACTAAGGGCACAATCCTAACCAGGTCTACTCAGAAGTAAGTCCTATTTTGTTCAATGTGCTTACTCTCAGGAAAGTGTGGTTAGGGTTGGAGGCCTTAGATCATTACATGACAATTGAAGAAAAACTCGAGAAGCATGGAGACACAAGTATTTGTGGTTTCAGGAAAGGAGGAATGTTTTGAAGTAGGTGAATCAAACTGTTATCAGTTGATATGCTCTGATATGCTAGGAGGTGTTGGCAAAGAGAGATGAGACTGAGCATACTGGAGAAACAGGGGGAGGGGGAGGGGCAGTGAGGAGATGTGGTTGAAACAAGTGCAGGATTCACTGGAGTGGGGGGGAGAGAGAGAAAGAGAATGGGAGGCAACTGGTTTTGAACTTTGGAAGGTGGGGAAGAGGGAGGGGAGGGGCAGAAAGAGAGGGGTTAACTGCAATTATGATGGGGGGATGTGTGTGCAGGAGGGGAGGAGGTGGGGTGGGAGGGAAGAAAAGCATCACTTGCCTGCTCACGTATTCAGGAAAGAGTGCGACCAAGCCTCTGTATGTCTATTCAGAAGTAAGCCCCATTATAGTCAATGGGGCTCAGCAGCAACTGTTACCCTGCACATTCCTGATCTTGTCTGATCTTGGAAGCTAAGCAGGGTCAGGCCTGGTTAGTACTTGGATGGGAGACCGCCTGGGAATACCAGGTGCTGTAGGCTTATACCATAGTCTTTCGAGACTGAAGGTTGCCAACCAGTCAATGGAGCTTACTCCTAGGTAAGTGTGGATTGGATTGTGGCCCAGCGCCCTTCCAGCCAAAGCCTTGCCAGGAGAGGCAACGCAGGCAGGGTCACTTTGGGGCATTGCAGGAAAGGAAAAGGGTCTCTCCAGGATCCTTTCCAGCTGCTTCTGGCTCCTACCTGCTTCCACCTTCAGGCTTGCTCTCGCTGCTCGCCCTCACTCCCTCCACCTTCCCGCCCGCCGGGAGCTCTTCCAGGCTCCCCTGGCTGGCTGCCCAATCAGCGCACGGGGCAGGCACCAGCAACAGCAGGAGCGTCCAATCCCCTGTGCAGCTGCCCCTTTCTCTCCTGCTGCTTCGCAAGGCTCCAAGCAGCCACTTCCTCCGCGCGCGTAGCTGCTGCTGCTGACCAACTCCTTGGCCCCGCGGCACACCTAACACAGCCTCACGGCACGCCAGTGTGCCGCGGCACAGCGGTTGAAAACCGCTGGCCTAGAGGCACAGGTCAGCAGCGGAGCCTGTCCCTTCCTATGGCTCCTTGGACCCCAAAAAGAAAGATCCAGAGTTTAAAAGGAGATGGCATTCACATTAAATCAATCCTCCAGAGCCACTCAGTGGTGTCACTAGGGTTTGCATCACCTGGTGGGGGAGGCCAGCACATCACCCCCTTGATGGACCTCCTCCCATGCAGTGGGCGGGGCAACAACCTGGGTGGTGGGCATGATGATGTACCATTGCCCTGCCCCTGTTTTTTTTTTTTTTTTGGCCATACCTTTTGATAGAATAAAGATACTTCAGAGTGGTTTGTTTCATTGCATTCTGCTGCAAATTAAGCATCAAATGATATATAACATGATGGTATTATTCCTAATAACTTTAGTGATTTTAGTCACCAGTGGTGCATGTCACCCCTCTGTGAATGTCACCCAGTGGGGGCCGCACCCCCTAGTGACGCCACTGGAGCCACTCATGCCCTTCTCTAGGTTCTCATGTAGGGCTTCTCTTTTAGTTTCCGGTTTAGCACTAAGCAAGGAGATATGTACATTTCAATTTGGGGGAAAGTACAGTCCTTAGAGAGAAAGGCAGGGCAGGGTTAAGTTAGATTTTTAAATGAGCATTTCAATGAGATTAGAGCCAAACAAAATAATATAGATTTTGAAAACAGAAGTGCAGCAGATGAAATATTTCTCTTTTGAATTTATCCCAGTGAAAATAAGGGGATGTGTACAAGCTGATCACAGTCTTGTAGCCTAACCCAACTCACAGAGTTTGTGTGTGTGTGTGTGTGTGTGTGTGTGTGTGTGTGTGTGTGTGTGTGTGTGTGTGTGTCCCCAAGGCATTGTAGGGGAATCACATTTCTCCAAGGAATTTTTTGCTCTCAGACGCAATTGGTGAGGGAGGTTTCTTCACCTACTTCAGACTGAACTAATGTATCTGATGTTTCCTGTTAGAAGCCAGGTGGCCACAGCTGGCAGATAGGCTGTGGGAAGTGATTTAGAGGGAGGGATTGATGTACATCCTGGGCATGTGGAGTGGGCAATGGGGAGGCCAGACCTGATCCCCAGAGACTTCTTAAAGTGAGGATGGTAGCTGGGAACCTCTTGCCCAACCTCAAAGGCTTCTCAATGGGGTGGGTGGTGCAATCCAGTTCCTCCCTGATCACCTTGTGGGGATTGGTGTTCATAAGCTGCAACAGTCATAGGTGATGATTCGCTTAAGAGTTAGAACATTCATAGGGGGCACAGACCACGCTGTCTTCCCAAGGAAGGAAACCCACATTAAAAGGGGGATGGAGTTGCAGTAGAGGGAGGTCCACTGCAAGGGTTTGTACATATGTTACAATGAAATTGTGACCGATTTTAAACCCAAACCTGCTTGTCTTGAGCATTCCTAGGAGGTGCACCAGCTGTGAATGAATCTTAAAAGTAGTATAAAGAAAGAAAGATATTTTTTAAAAATAAGTAGACAACGATGAATGGAAAGCAACATAACGATTCTGAGAAGAAGAAGAAGAAGAAGAAGAAGAAGAAGAAGAAGAAGAAGAAGAAGAAGAAGAAGAAGAAGAAGAAGAAGAAGAAGAAGAAGAAGAAGAAGAAGAAGAAGAAGAAGAAATATTGGAGGAAATATAATATTGGAGGAAAAAATAGAAGTGAGATTCAGGTAGAACAATGACATATTTCATCATAGACACATTATGTTTCAGAGGATGATGATTGGACAACTACGGGCCCATTCCTATCCAACTTTCCAGCTCTGGTATAGCCACAATGCAGCCCCATGGCAAGGGAACAAATGTTCCCATACCTTAAGAAGACCACAGGATGCAGCACACAGCCCACTGGCACAACTGCACCAGCACTGGAAAACTGGATAGGACTGGGCCCTATGTGGTGGTAGAACAAGACCAAGGACAAGAACAAGGAACATCAGTAAAAGAAGCAACTGAAGCACCAGAAACAAGAAAGAGTTTGCGGTACCTGAAAAACCTAACGCATTTTGGAAGGGAAAGATATGGATTGCATAATGGAGAAGAGGTGGTGGCAAAGCTCGGTCAGAGATCCAAAATGTGAGCAAACGGGCACCCCAACTACTATTTTCATCTGTGAAACGCTGGAGGGTATGAACGCTTTTATTTTCTTCCCATGAGTCTCCCCAACAACATACCTCTTCAGGTTGCTTTCAATGTCCTAAGGGTCAAAGAGAGAAAGAAGAGGGAGGTCAGTGCATGTCACACAGTACACTCTCAGATCCTGGGGGGTGATGGCCTCTGGCATGCAGTGGGCTTATTTTATTGGTTTAGTTAAAGAATGTGTCTTTTTCCTGGGAGGCTAACATGAAGTTGAACATACAGTAAAGGCCTGCCTCCCCATATCTGTGGGGGATACATTCCTGCTGCTGCTGTGGATATGTGAAACTGTAGATGGCAGTGAACTCTACTCAAATTCCCTTGTCATGCTTATGACCAACATCTCTGTTCGCAAATGCTTTGCAAACAGAAGCTTTTTGGAAAAGGAAGGAGACAACTGAATGGTAGACTTGTAGCTGCTAGAGGAGGCAACAGTGAGAACACTAACAGGATCTAGGGCTGAATCCTGAGCCCTGCGTTGCCAGCTTATTGCCGGCGTACACTGCTGCAAATGTAAGCGTGTAGGCGTGTAAGGCGTGCAGGAGAGACCTTACCATGGGCCCAGCGCCAGAGCTAGCCCAGCACAAGTATGTGATGGGCCAGTTCCAGCGCTTGGCCTGCATTGCACTGCCTGGCTGAGAGGGGAGTGGGGGCATATGGGGTGGCGGGGGGAGCAGTTCTGGGGTGGGAGAGGTGGAGGAAAGGGTGTGGCAGGGGGACGGAGTGGGGCAAAAGGGCTGGATGTGACCCACAGACCGGGGTTTAATGACCCCTGATCTACAACAACAGAGCTACAACCCTAAAACTCCACATCATTGTAGCAAATAACATCTTGGAAAAAGTGGAAATGATGATTGGAACATATCCAGTTTCAAAGTCCAGATTTTCTGCATCAGTGCCAATTCTTGCATGGGACGGGGCATGCCACTAGCACAGAACAACCAAAGTGAGGGAGGGCTCTAACTCTCCTGCTCCCAGAATTAATATCATGAGCTAAGATAGGGGAGTGAGCAGCAGAGATAAGAATAGATAAGAAATCTGGCAGGGCCTCTGTTCAAATCAGGCAGAAAGGGGTGAAAGAGGCAATGGTGAATGGGAAGCCTCCCTGAGGCACCTGTGAGATACAGGAAGCTGGACTAGATGGGCCTTTGGCCTGATCCAGCATGGCTCTTCCTACGTTCTGATGTTCTTAATTTCAATAAAGCCAGATCCTACGTTTTAAATGGAGCCTTGCCTGTTTCATTGTGAACTCCTAATTATGAACTCCATTGCAAACTCTTTACCCTTCAAATCTCCCTACTTTGGTCAGAGGACCTGAGATGACGTAACTGGAGAGACTGTCAGGAAATCCATCCAAACAAGGACCTACAACTTTTAGAACAATGGGCAGGACCCACTTTTTTGAACAGTGAAGGACCCACTTGGCACCATGGTGGGTTTGGATCAGTCTGACCATCAACCAATCCTTCCTTCTGACTATAGTGTAGAGTAGCCATTTTCAACCATTGTGCTGTGGCACACTGGTGTGCCGTGAATGATCTGCAGGTGTGCCGCAAGCGTTTGGGGAGGGTCATTTGTTAATAGGGCCAATGGGATGTGAGCTCCCCACCAACAGCATGGTGTGCCTTGTCAACTGTCAAAAAACTGAAGGCGTGCCTTGACAATTTTAGTACATTGTCAGTGTGCCATGAGATGAAAAAGGTTGAAAATCACTGGTGTAGGGACTGAGCATGTTGTCCTGCTCCAGGAGTAATCAATGTGAAAGGCTGAAACAGAAACACAGACACATCTTAAAAAGTGAAAGATGATGTGACGGTTTTGCATGTGGTTTGGAGGGCAGAGCCCATTGTCTGATTTTCCCCTGCGCCTGGTCATGGAGGCAATTCTACCTTGTCCTGTGTATGTTGATTTCTTACAGGGAACATGTCATTAGTAACTGCCTTTGCCTTGCTCTGGTCACACAAGAACAGAGAAGCCCTGCTGGATCAGGCCAAATGATGATCTAAGCTAGCATCCTCTGTCCCACAATGGCCAACCAGATCCAAGAAGCCACCAGAAAGAAAACAGCCCAGGTTGTTTCTGCCACCATCTTACCTCCAAGAGTTCAAGCTCTGACTGCTGACACTTTTCTTCCATCTCCTGGATGATGCTTTCAAAAGAAGAGAGCTCTTTCGAGAGCATGGCCAGGAGTTTATCCCTTCTGGCTGCAATCTCCTCCTCCATCTTTGCCATTTGGGCCAGCAGAAGCCTCTCTTGTTCTGCCAGAAAGTCATGTAGTCGCCTGAACTCAGCCACCGTCTTTACCTTCTCGGCCTCTGTTTGCCTCTGCAATACGCAGGTGGAGAGGAGAAAGGTAAACCCATATAAGTAATGCAAGTGGTACAATAATCCAGAAGCTCCTTTAGTTACAGACTGTCAAGTTATGGATGTTCAAGTTACAAACATGGTTGGCGGGGGCTTCAGCGCAGGTGCAGAAGCGCAACAACGCTGGCAAAACGCTGGCAAGGGATAGGACTGGGCTCTTACATTGGCCTTCTGGCTGCCTACGGATCTCTGCGGAGCCATGCCAGCTGTGGAGGCGGTGGAAGTCCTAGGTGCATTCTGGGGAGGGGTTATGGGAATCGAACCCACCCCTTCCCTCCTCCAACATAGCCCCAATTCCTCCCTCACTGGTGGGCCATAAGACTTATAAGATCCCTTTCAAGATGCAAAGAGTTTTTAAAAGATTTGCAAGGCCCTCCATGAGGATTATCAGGTTCCTTGCAAGGAGAGATGCTCCGAGGAGCAGGGCCGCCTTGCTTGGACACTTAAATTCTACAGTTAGTTTTTTCCTGAGATTGGCTCTCTGTTCACTCCCAATACCGCAATGGTGACACTTACAAGCAGGTCTTGGCTTTCTTTTTCCGTATCTGCTTTACATGTCAGTATTTTTTCTCTCTCCTCCTTCAAAATCTCCAGGTAGTTATGGAGCTTTCTCTGAAGAAAAAAAGAAACCATTCATTCATATAATATAATGAGGGCAGGAGGTCTGGTCTAGAGGGTAGAGCCTCCGTTAGCCCGAAGATAACACCAGAAGGTCACCAGTTCAAGAAAATCGGCAGCTCCCTGAACGGCTGAGAATGGCGAGACCTTGAAGCAGCTGACAAGCTCAGCTGAGTGATTCCAGCTGCTCTTGGTGTGAGCAAGAAGCGTCTTGGCTGCCCTCCATGTGAGAGATGGAGCTGCTTGTCAGCCTGTGTGGGAGAACTGGAGGCCAGAAGCGAGACCAAACCAGGAAGATCCATCTGAAATGATATTGGTTCTTGAAAGAGAGAACCTCTATGTTTGTAAAAATCCCCTTGAGGGATTTAGAAATGCCTGCCTATGTAAACCGTCTTGAATAAAGTCAGAGGAGTAATCCCATGACCAGAAATGTGGTATAAGTTTCCTCCGGGTAGGAGGTCTGGTCTAGAGGGTAGAGCCTCCTCTGCCTGAAAATAACATCCACAAGGTCACCAGTTCAAGGCCACCGGCACCGTGCGACCTTGAAGCAGCTGACAAGCTGAAGCCGAGCTATTTCCATCTGCTCTGAGTGTGGGAGGATGGAGGCCAGAATGTGAAGCCAGATCGGAATGAAACACCTGAATGTAGTGGTTCTTGAAAGAAAGAACCTTCTTTCAATTGTAAAAATCCCTGTTTAATAAGGGATTTAAATAAAGCCTGCCTATGTAAACCGCCTTGAATAAAGTCTTGAATAAAGACCAAGAAAGGCGGTATATAAATACCTGTTGTTATTGTTATTGTTGTTGTTATTATTATTATTATTATTATTATTATTATTATTATTATTATTATTATTATTATTATTAGTTCCGTCTCTCATGTGTTCATTTATATAAAGCTATGTACATTTATTCAGATTTGAAATGTAAATTATTTCTTTTTTCCCCTGCCCTTGACACAGTGTCAGAGAGATGATGCGGCTCTCCTGCCAAAATGTTTGCCCACCCCTGGTCTAGAGGGCTCTGATCCAGTAGATAAAGGCATAGTTCTCTCTTACTAAGGTTTTTAAAAAAAGGTAAAGGTTGCATTTACATGCTTTCGAACTGCTAGGTTGACGAGGTGGGGCAAGCAATGGGAGCTCACTCCGTTGCGCGGATTCAAACTGTCAACCTTGTGGTCAGCAGACTCGTTGGCTCAGCAGTTTAACTACTTACTACTCCCCTGCAACTGGTAATTCAGAGGCATACAGTGGACCTTCGGTATCCATGGGGGATCTGTTCCAGGACCACCCTACCACAGATACTGATTTCTGAGGATAATTAAATCCTCAGGGGGCAGGGTTGCGGTGCCAAAGGGACTCGCCTGTGGGCCACGCCAGGCCTCCCCCTACGTCAGAACACCTCTCCACCTGGAAGTCACTAGCTTAAACTGGAAGTGACTTCCGGTTGTGTCCAGGAGGCCTTCTGAGGCCCTCCAGCCACAGGCTCAGCATCTGTGGAATGCATCTGCAGATAAAGAGGGCCCACTGTACTTCTGCTGAACTCTGAGATGACACACAGCCATCAGGACTAGTAGCCATTGATAGCTTCTGGTCCTCCATGAATTTGTCCAGTCGCCTTTTAAAGACATCCAAGCTGGTGACCTTTTGTCTGTCCAAAACCTCCCGCCAAACAGTTTCATGATGATCCCTGGTTCCAGCACTGTGAGAAGGAGAAGAACTTCTCCCTCCATTATCTCCACACCCAAAGTAGAGAGTCCACAACCTCTGTACCAGGAGACAGCAACACTGACAGCTGAGTCTGCAGTTGCCTTGGTCATAGCTGCAAGCTGCTCATTGGCTTCACCATAGGTGATCCAGTGATGTCCCGTCCCCATTGGGTGGGCATCAGGAGGAGGAGGACTGATCCAGCAGGCTAGCAACAGAGACTTGGCTTGACTACAGCTCACAGGACACTCTGCTAGACAAAGAAGGAACTGGCAACCAGGAACTGAAAGAAAGCTTCCAGGGTAGAAGAGTTTATTTCTTTGCATACTTTTGCTGTTACTGTTCAGATCTGAGCAAAATGTGAAATAGCTAAATACTGCAAAAAATTTTCTTTCCCCTGTTTGTATTCTGCTTTTTACTGTCCACATTAGGAAGCAGAACCCAGTCTATTTTATTATTTATGTTGCCACTGGTCACCAAACCTCTCCATATTTTTCCCTGGACAATAATTCCTTTTAAAAAAAAATATTCCACCCCTTGAACTGAATTCCTATTGGAAAAAAAAAAAAAAATACTCCACCATCTCATTTTTAAATTCCCTGTAATTTGATTGCAAATCTGAAAGACGACTCTCCTGCTTTTGTTTTGCAACAACAAAAAACTGGCATTTTTTTTAATTAGCTGATCAAGGGGAGTAGCATTTAGTGGTTAGAGTTCAATGCACCCCTCCCTGTTCTTCACTTGACTGATTTACTGGGCCAGGAGATGAACCTGGGGTAGGGTGGAGCTGGAAGGTGTCTGTTGCCTCCATTTCAGACTGGGGAAACCAGGCGGGGAGGAGGCTTCTGTGAAAGACCTCATTAGAACATAAGAACAGCCCCGCTGAATCAGGCCATAGGCCTATCTAGTTCAACTTCTTGTATCTCATAGTGGCCCACCAAATGCCCCAGGGAGCACATAAGACAACCAGAGACCTGCATCCTGCTGCCCTCCCTTGCACCTGGCATTCTGACACAGCCCACTTCTAAAATCAGGAGGTTGCACATACACAGCATAGCTTATAACCCATGATGGAATTTTACTCCAGAAATTTGTCCAGTCCCCTTTTAAAGGCATCTAGGCCAGATGCCATCACCACATCCTGTGTCAAGGAGTTCCACAGACTAGCCACATGCTGAGTAAAGAAATATTTTCTCTTATCTGTCTCAACTCTCCCAACACTCAATTTTAGTGGATGTCCCCTCATTCTGGTGTTGTGTGAGAGGGAGAAGAGCATCTCTCTATCCAGTCCATCATTCCCGTGCATAATTACCCAGGAGAACCTCCTACCCTACCTCCTACAACATAGAATCCTGTGGTACTGTTTTAAAACCAAAAGCGCTATAGCAAACTAGAGATGGGAGAATTCCACTTATTAATAAGTGAACAGGTTAGCCAGACAAGTATTCAGAATATATACATTTTATTTAAATCCCCAAATTAAAGGGAATTAAAAAAATGAGGAAGTGGTAGTTGAAAAGGCAAGAAAAAAAATGAATAATTTGTTAACATGGCTAGCTAAAATATTGTCCCTGTTTCGAATTACTTATGTTGTTCCAGGAAGCCAGACTTTGCATTTAACATACACTTTTGCTACACAGCAGCAGACCTGGACAACACACTTGTCCAGCTGCTTGCAAGAGCATATATCACTAAGTTCTGATGATATCCTGAGTTCCCCTGATTGCAAGAATTTACACCCACCCAGGTACCCCTCGTTGATCACTTAACTTGGTCAGGTGGGCAAAGATGCCCAAGTGACTGGCACATGCCAATCTCAGCAGGAGGGTGGGTTGGCAGCTATTGTCTGAGCTGTCCTCTGGCATGAAGACAGTGAATGTACCCTTGTCTCTGTTTTCTCTGCTGTGTGGCCTCCCTGAAATGGCACTGTAAATCAAGAGCCTCCAAGGAGCATTCCAGGGTAATGGGTTCTTCTTATAAGCCAGGCAGCCTCTATGAGTGGCTATAACATCCCAAAGTCCTTGGAGGGGGTTGTCCAAGAAATAAGGGGAAATAGTTTAAAAAAAAATGGGGGGGGGAAGTCAGGCATTCATCACCCCACATGCCACTCCTAACAGCCCTACCAGGATTTCATTGGAAAGTGTTGCACTCCACAACACACTTACTACATAGTAAGCCCCAATGAACATAATGAGACTTACTTCTGAGTAAATGCATGTTGGAGGGCTGATTTGCAGCACAATCCAATAAGTGCCTACTCTGAAGTAAGATCACAATCCCAGCCACACTGACCTGGGAGTAAGCCCCATTGACTGTAATGGGCCTTACTCCTGAGTAGACAGGCACAGGATTGGGTTCTCAGGCTGCACCCCTATCCACACTGACCTGGGAGTAAGCCCCATTGACTATAATGGGACTTACTCCTGAGTAGACAGGCACAGGATTGGGTTCTCAGGCTGCACCCCTATCCACACTGACCTGGGAGTAAGCCCCATTGACTATAATGGGACTTACTCCTGAGTAGACAGGCACAGGCTTGGGTTCTCAGGCTGCACCCCTATCCACACTGACCTGGGAGTAAGCCCCATTCAGTATAATGGGACTTACTCCTGAGTAGACAGGCATAGGATTGGGTTCTCAGGCTGCACCCCTATCCACACTGACCTGGGAGTAAGCCCCATTGACTATAATGGGACTTACTCCTGAGTAGACAGGCACAGGCTTGGGTTCTCAGGCTGCACCCCTATCCACACTTACATGGGAGTAAGCTCCATTGACTATAATGGGACTTCTAGTCACGCTCACCTCCTGAGTAGACACGCAGAGGATAGGACTGTTGGTTTCCTTGTGCCCAGTGGCGCTTCTTGCCTTGCCCCTCGCAGGGGAGCGAACCTACAGAGAAATTACCAAAGGGAAGCCATCACGATCCCCCCCCCCCCCAAAAAAAAAAAGATCCACAGCGATTCCCTACCTTGTACTCTAGGCAGGCCTCCCCCAGAGGGACCACTCGGTGGAATCTGTGCTTCTCGCTTCTGCTGCAGACCACACAGGCGAGGGTCTTCTCCTGGGTGCAGAAGCGAGCCAGCGGTTCCTGGTGCTCTTTGCAGACCTTCCCCTCTCCATCTGCCCTGATTCCTCCCTGAAGACTCAGTTTCTTGGCTATTTCGACAAAGGTTGCCAACTGTCGATTGGGAATGAGGTTCCTCTGCTGAATGCTTCCTCTGCACTGGGGGCAGAAGGCTGCTGCATCCTCCTCTTCCTCCCCCCAGTACTGGGTCAGGCACCCTTGGCAGAAGTTGTGCCCACACTCAGCGATGGTCACTGGGTCTGTGAAATAGTCGAGGCAGATGGGACAGGTGGCTTCCTCGCACAGATCCTGGACTGGATCCCCGGCTGCCATGGCTTCTTCGAACAGGGAAATCAGAGTCACTTTCACTTCTGTTTTCATTCAGCCTCCATCTGGGCTTTTCCCTTCCTGAAAATGACTCAGGGTGGTGACGGGAAATGATCAGACTGTGAGAAGCTGGAATGAACTGAAGCAACCTACCGGTGGATTTTTTTTTTCAAAAATCCTTTAAAAAAATAAAGTGGGCATAATTGTTACCCAATTTGGGGGGAAAAATCCGTGTCTATAGGGAAGGTGGACTGAAGCATGGTTTTATGCTCCTCTTCAGCCCAGGGTGACCAGATGTCATCACCACAAAAGAGAACCAGGCACCCCAAAATGCAGGACATCCAAGAAAAATGTAGGACCTGACAAAATTAAAGCTAAAAAAACTCATATATTGATTTCATGTGGTTAATTTAAACACTGTGGGGGCTTAGGACTGCACCCTTAATGTCAGTGAACATTCCATAAGTTGCACCATATCTGCCCACACCTCTGCTAACTGTCCTCTTATGTTTAGCATGGGGAGAAAAATTGTTCTTCTTACCCCATTAAGGTATCTTTTCCAGTGGCTGTTGCTGGCATTTTTTTTGTATCTTTTAAAAACTATTCTTGTGAGCCCTCTGGGAACAGCTACATAAATGGCTTGTGAAAACTACTTTTTATTGAAAAGTGATATAGAAATATTCTTAATAATACTAATAATAGCTGCTCTGTGGCTGAAGGGAATCCCACCAATGTTTAGTGCAGCTGTTTTCTACCACAGTGCTGTGGTGCATTCTTGTGCCGTGGACGGTCTGCAGGTGCGCTGCAGGAATTTGGGGAGGATCATTTATTAGTAGGGCAGTTGGGGGATGTGAGCCCCCTACCAGCAGCCTGGTGTGCCTTGTCAATGGTCAAAAATCTGATGGTGTACCTTGACCATTTTCTTGCCTTGTCAGTGTGCCATGAGATGAAAAAGGTTGAAATTGCTGGGTTAGTGGTTGTTTTAGCCTATTAATTATGACTAAGGAAGGGGAGCCTTATAATTGTAGAAGCATTTCCAGTGGTGGCTTCAGCAGAAAACACTTGATTGTATGCTACTAAGTGTTAACATACAGCCAAACAACTTGTCGTAAGAGGCGACTAAACAGCCACCGGGTAGATGGGACTCGTCAGCCTAGGAAGGCAGCTCATCTAAGAGAAGGAAACTCTGACCTCAAACCTCCACTGCCTTGTGGCTATATCCAGTTCTGGAAAAGGCTTCAGGAGTCAACCTCGAGGCAAAATCAGGAGCCGGAGTCCCTTAGGCAGTTCATGGCTGAACACAGTCACGTTCTGGCAACTCCTGCGACGCCGCTGGAACCAACCGTATTGGCTTCTGCCTTTCCATTGGACCATTCCAGCGACGTGGAGAGGGGGGATTTGCTGCATGGGTAACAGCCTATCCTCCATACCTTCTTTACCCAGGCTTCGCGCACTGGAGAGGACACTCCAACTTCGCCATACGGCGTCGGCACAACACGGGAAGCAGCAGTTTACCGGTTATAAGTCTTTGCTCGATTGGCGTAGAGCATGACGCCAGGGGCTGCTTCCGACGGTGGGAGAGATCATTGCATCTCATTGGGCAGCTACCGCCCGCCTTAAGCTGGGCAGTCCCCAGCCAGTAAGGTGTTGCCTCGCCACGGTCCGTTAACCTCATGGGGTGCGTGGGGTTTAGGGTGAAAACCGACAAGCGGATCGACAACTCTGCACCATGCAACAGAAAACAGAAAACTACTGCCCTAAAGCTGGGCACCTGGAACGTTAGGACAATGACACCTGGCTTCTCTGATGACCTGCAAGAAATAGACGACGCACGCAAAACAGCTGTCATCGACATGGAGCTGAGCAGACTGCAGATGGACATCGTCGCCCTTCAAGAGACTAGGCTGCCAGATTCCGGATCTGTCAAGGAGAGAAATTTCTCATTTTTCTGGCAGGGAAAACCACCAAACGAAACCAGGGAACATGGCGTTGGCTTTGCGGTCAGAAATACCCTGCTGAAATCCATCATCCCACCTACTGTGGGAAGTGAAAGAATTTTGTCCCTGCAGCTCCAGTCATCAGCAGGACCTATCACTCTCATCAGTGCTTATGCACCGACTCTGTCGTCTCCAGCAGAAGCCAAAGACAAATTCTATGATGACCTGGCCACCACTGTCAAGAAAATCCCTGTAAAAGAGCCATTGTTCATCCTCGGCGATTTCAATGCTAGAGTTGGTGCTGATAACAGTTCATGGCCCACTTGCTTAGGTCAGTTTGGCACTGGGAGGATGAACGAAAATGGCCAACGCCTGCTAGAGTTTTGCTGTCATCACGGTCTCTGTGTCAGCAACACGTTCTTCAACACAAAGCCCCAACATAGAGTCTCTTGGAGACATCCAAGATCAAAGCACTGGCACCAGCTCGACCTGATCCTCACCAGACGCTCCAGCCTTCCCAGCATCAAGATCACACGCAGTTATCATGGTGCTGCCTGCGACACTGACCACTCCCTGGTGTGCAGCAGAGTGAAACTGCAAACAAAGCGACTGTATCACACGAAAAAGGAAGGAAGACCTCGCATTGATACCAGCAAGACCCGGGATCAGAGAAAAGTGGAGGAATTTGCACAAGCGCTTGAGGAATCTCTTCCAGGCCCAGCCGACGCAAACGCATCCAACAGATGGGAACATTTCAAGAATACCGTTTACAACACCGCCTTGTCCATATTCGGCAAGAAGACCAACAAGGCGGCAGACTGGTTTGAAGCCCACTCTGAGGAGTTGACACCAGTCATTGAGGAAAAGAGGAGAGCTCAAGCAGCATACAAGGCCTGTCCCAGTGAGCGCAACCTGCAGGTCCTCCGAACTGCTCGCAGCAAAGTCCAACAGACTGCCAGGAGATGTGCTAACGACTACTGGCTCCAGCTCTGTTCCGAGATACAGATAGCAGCTGACACGGGCAACATCAAGGGGATGTATGATGGTATCAAGCAGGCCCTAGGTCCAACACAGAAGAAAATTGCCCCTCTGAAGTCTGCCACAGGCGAGGTCATCCAGGATCGGGCGCAGCAGATGGAACGCTGGGTGCAGCACTACTCTGAGCTATATTCCAGAGAAAATGTAGTCACCGAAGAAGCACTGAACAACATTGAGTGCCTGCCTGTGCTGGAAGAGCTTGACAGTGAACCAACCCTAGAAGAACTTCACGTGGCCCTGGACTCCCTTGCCTTTGGCAAGGCACCTGGAAAAGACAGCATCCCTGCTGAAGTCCTAAAATGCTGCAAAGAGATCATCGTCACTGAGCTGCATGAAATCCTCTGTCTCTGCTGGAGAGAAGGTGGAGTACCTCAAGACATGAGGGATGCAAACATCATCACGCTGTACAAGAACAAAGGTGACAGGGGTGACTGCAACAACTACCGCGGCATCTCTCTCCTTAGCGTTGTAGGAAAGCTGTTTGCCCGAGTTGTACTAAAGAGGCTCCAGGTACTTGCAGAGAGCGTCTATCCAGAATCGCAGTGTGGATTCCGAGCCAACAGGTCCACCACTGATATGGTATTCTCCCTTAGACAACTGCAGGAGAAATGCAGGGAACAACGACAGCCACTCTTTATAGCCTTCATAGATCTCACAAAGGCTTTCGACCTGGTCAGCAGAGACGGCCTCTTCAAGATTCTCCCCAAGATTGGATGTCCACCCAGGCTCCTCAGCATCATCAGATCTTTCCACAAGGACATGAAGGGCACTGTTGTCTTCGATGGCTCCACATCAGACCCTTTTGACATCCGAAGCGGAGTGAAGCAGGGCTGTGTTCTTGCACCAACCTTGTTTGGGATTTTCTTCGCTGTCCTGCTGAAGCAGGCCTTTGGAACTGCAACAGAAGGCATCTATCTCCGGACCAGATCAGACGGAAAGCTCTTCAACCTCTCCAGACTGAGAGCAAAATCCAAAGTCCAGCTGAAATGTCTGCGTGACTTCCTCTTTGCCGACGATGCAGCTGTCACTACCCACTCTGCCAAAGATCTCCAGCAGCTCATGGATCGTTTTAGCAAGGCCTGCCAAGATTTTGGACTGACAATCAGCCTGAAGAAAACACAGGTCATGGTTCAGGATGTGGACTCACCTCCCTGCATTACAATCTCTGAGCATGAACTGGAGGTTGTCCATGACTTTGTGTACCTTGGCTCAACGATCTCCGACACTCATTCTCTCGATACCGAGCTAAACAAGCGCATCGGTAAAGCAGCTACCACGTTTTCCAGACTCACAAAGAGAGTCTGGTCCAACAAGAAGCTGACGGAACATACCAAGATCCAGGTCTACAGAGCTTGCGTCCTGAGTACACTTCTGTACTGCAGCGAGTCATGGACTCTTCACTCACAACAGGAGAGGAAACTGAGCGCTTTCCACATGCGCTGCCTCCGACGCATCCTCGGCATCACCTGGCAGGACAAAGTTCCAAACAACACAGTCCTGGAACGTGCTGGAATCCCTAGCATGTATTCACTGCTGAAACAGAGACGCCTGCGTTGGCTTGGTCATGTCGTGAGAATGGATGATGGCCGGATCCCAAAGGATCTCCTCTATGGAGAACTCGTGCAAGGAAAGCGCCCTACAGGCAGACCACAGCTGCGATACAAGGACATCTGCAAGAGGGATCTGAAGGCCTTAGGAGTGGACCTCAACAAGTGGGAAACCCTGGCCTCTGAGCGGCCCGCTTGGAGGCAGGCTGTGCAGCATGGCCTTTCCCAGTTTGAAGAGACACTTGGCCAACAGTCTGAGGCTAAGAGGCAAAGAAGGAAGGCCCATAGTCAGGGAGACAGACCAGGGACAGACTGCACTTGCTCCCGGTGTGGAAGGGATTGTCACTCCCGGATTGGCCTTTTCAGCCACACTAGACGCTGTGCCAGAACCACCATTCAGAGCGCGATACCATAGTCTTTCGAGACTGAAGGTTGCCAATACCCAATTTAAACACTATGGCTGCAATCCTATACACACTGACCTGGGAGCAAGCCTCATGGAACCTACTTCTGAGCAGACACACTTAGGACTGAGCAGTATATTACTGAAAATTAAGTTTAAAACTATATTACATATAGGGCACAATCCTAAGCAGGTCTACTCAGAAGTAAGTTCTATTGTGTTCAATAGAACTTCCTCCCAGGAAAGTGAGGTTAGGATTGCAGCCATAATTTATAAATTCAAGAAGGCTATGCACTGCCTACAGGGGCCCACTCACAGGGAAAAGAAGAACATTTAAGTTCTTTTCCAGGATGCAAGGTTTAAAAAGAGGACATGTCCTGGAAAAAGAGGACATCTGGTCACTCTGCTTCGACCTCTGTTTTCCATGCCCCTTCCCTCCAGCAGCACCCAAAACAGGGTCCCATTTGGTGTAAAAAAATTTTTGATTGTGATGGATGAATTTTTATTTGGATTTTGCCCTATGTGTAACTTGTATCAATGGTTGCATTAGAAAATTAAGTTACAGATTAAGCAGATTATAAATTGGCCATTTCCCAGTACCAGAGGTGCATCCCCCAGTCTCATACCTGGGGGATGGATCCTTATGGATTCTGATTACTGGCAATCAGATATATATCTGATATATATATTTATCAGAATATATACTGATATATATACTGATATACTATATCAATATAGTATAGCCTCATTAGTGAATGGTTCAAGCAGCTTCCTCATGAGGAAGCCATGGTGTAGGCTTCCTCATGAGGAAGCTGCTTGAACCATTCACTAAAGAGGCAATGCTGTGTCTCCAAAACTAGATGTGATAGGGCAAAAAGGATGCCATTTTTGGAATCGGCACCCCAAATATACCCAGGAATTGGTGTAACGTTTAAGGAAGCAAAATGTGTGTTGGCCTGTGTAATCGATCAATAGGACTGAGCAGGTTACAAAAGAGGAAAAAAATGAATGGAGTGACACTAGTGTTACTACTAGAGTTGAATGGGATGCCCCAGGCCTCCCCAGGTCCCCCCATGGTTGTGCCACTGTTCAGAATATTTTTGCCTGCAGATCTGTGCCCAATATCACTTTCTTGACTCTGAACTGAAGAAATAACTGCCTCTGTGGCACAGAATTCGTCTTCAGCATAGATGTTCAAAGTCAAAATGGTAAAAATGAATACAGTGTTATTCTCAGATGATACTGCACTAGCCCTCTCCCAAGGTTGCAAGAACTTCCAACTGTCAGAAGAGCAATGGTATGTGTTGGAGAAATTAATTTGGCAAGGCAAGTTTGGAGACAGAACATTGTCTTGGGTTTATTAAAGAGACACTGCAGTGAATGCCCTCAGTGCATCTTGTCAAAGTTTTAGGCGTCAAACAGTTCTTATAGCACCAAGGAAACAAGGAGATAGGAACAGTAAAACATACTTGTCAATTGATCACCATAAAACCAGCAAACATTTTATTTACATGGCTCTAAGAACATTCACAGTAAAATCCTGTGTGTGTCTACTCAGAAGTAGGTTCCATTGTGTTACATGGGGCTTACTCGCAGGAAAGTGTGCATAGGATTGCAGCATTCTCTCCCTCTCGAACCCCCTGTCCATCCTGGCCCCTACCCCATTCTTCCTCTTCCCTGAGCTATTCTGCCCACCCCTCTACCAACTTATTGGCACTGGAGCATCCAGGATTGTCACTGCTGCATGACTACATGTGTCTACTCAGAAGTAAGTTCCATTTGTGTTCCATGGGACTTATTCCCAGGAAAGTGTGTACAAGATTGTAGCCTCAGTGTCATCAGGTCTGCATAAGTCAAAGCAATTTTACTAGAAACTAAAACAAGGAAGGAATCTTTTGCATTCCTATGGGGAGGTTATGAGAGGGCATTCCTGTTCTCACAACAATGATTCAGGGACATTGGTGTGTGCATGGCTCTCTCACCCAAAGGGAATGGCGGACCTTTTATTTCAAGATGGATTCTGCAGCTCGAGCTGTTGGACACAGAAAAAGACTGCAACCGTAAGACAATTGCAAAGGAGAATAGCAAGAATCACCTTTTCTCCTTCATGCACAAGCTAGACCTGTACGATAGTGGTGGGTGTGTGTACATTAAGTCCCCTGTCTATGTACTGGCTCTGTTCCAAGGATCTTTATGTAAGTTGAAATGTATGAAACATTGCTGGCCTAGTACTATTGAGCCTGCACCAAAACATCATCAAAGGACCTACTGCACCAACACAACTGCCTATAGCAGTGGTTCTCACACATTTAATACCAGGACCCACTTTTTAGAATGAGAATCTATCAGGACCCACCAGAAGTGATGTCATGACTTGAAGTAACATCATCAAGCAGAAAATTTTTTAACAATCCTAGGCTACCATCTTACCCACACTTACCCAGGAGTAAGTCCCATTTACTATCACTGTTAAAAGCATATCTATACTGTCACCAAATGCAGTAACATACCATGGTAGCATCAAGTCTACTATATTAAAAATTAAATATTGAAATGAATTGGGACCCACCTGAAATTGGCTCGCGACCCACCTAGTGGCTCCCGACCCACAGTTTGAGAAACACTGGTCTGTAGTATTTACATGCACAGGCACTGGGTTTTAAGATGTCTTTGCATATTTGGCATCAAGGACAGTCAGGCACGCCTGCGCAGTTGAGCACGCTCAACCAACCTTGAAAATATGTTGGGTCATTGAACTCTGTGCCTGTGAGCAGCAGATTGTTATGAAGGAGAATCATATCTAGGAATGTGTTTGTGGTTAAGCTAGAACTAGCTAGTAGGCAGCCAGTATGAATCTTAGCATCCTTGTGGAAATTTCCCTATTACGTAACCTTATATCATGTGTTTTGAGACTTAATAAAAAGCTGGGTCAGGAGCTGGGAGACTTCACTTCACTTCTCCCTTGATTTCATTCCTGCTCCTGCTTCCTACACTTTCAACCTCTCTGAAACCTGTGTCTGTTGTCTAATTCTTGCTATGGCTTCTCTGCCACACCAAGCAGCTAACTCAGGCTGCTCCTCAAGTAGCACCAAAATGCTACACTGGTCTATAGCCATTAGTTATTTGATTTTCTCTACAAACCACTTTGTGAACTTTTTGTTGAAAAGCAGTAAAATAAAATCATCATCAATCATCATCATCATAGGATATCCATAACTCAGGGCGCCAGTGTATATGCCGTGTATATGCATTGCACCTACCAGCAGGGGGAACGATCACCTATTCTGTTCCTAGTTTTAAATACTTGTGAGTTGCTTTCTCCTGCTTTGACTAGATCAGGGGTGTCAAACATAAGGCCCTTGGAAGCAATTTATCTGCCCACCCCCATTATATTTAGACATGATAATTGGGCTCTCTCATATTTTGAAAATATGAACAAAATTTGCACATTTTCTCTTCCATCATTTGCAGCTAATGAGTGTCGAAGTGAGAACCAAGTGCTTATTTCTGGCCATCATCTGCTTAATGATGTCACTTTCTACTTAATGACATCACTTCCAACCCTCAGCAGGCACCATGAATGCTAATTTCGGCCCACTGTATGAAACAGGTTTGACACCCTTGGATTAGACTTTTCCAAGAAACAAATGTTGTTGTCTTAGAGCTCAATTCCTATGCATGTCTACTCGGTAGTAAGTTCCCTTGTGTTCAATGGGGCTTTTCCTCAGGAAAGTGCATGTAGGACTGCAACCCTAACGTGCAACCCTATGCATATCTACTCAGCAGCCAGTCCCGTAGGGTTCAGTGAGGTATATTCCCAAGTAAGTGTGTATAGGATTGCAGTTGTACCCTTGTGAAGGGGTTGCTTTTTTCCACACCTACAAGATTTTGGGGAAATGGGGAGAACTGTGACAAGTGAGCTAAAGAATGGAACTTAGACCCAGCTGCATAGTTGGAAGGTGGGACACACCTTCTAGGGCCACCCTTTGACCTGGGTTGCCTTGAAGCCCCCTCCAAACACCACTGGAGCTGTGCTCTGGTTGCATCCAGAGGGTGTTCTGAGACCTGGGAAGGCAGCACGTGGCACATCATGGCACATGGACCATTTTATTAGCAGGGCTGGAAATAGATTTGGATGTCACCCTTCACAAAATCATCAGTTCACTGTTACCCTGCAGATGCCTGATCTTGTCTGATCTTGGAAGCTAAGCAGGGTCAGGCCTGGTTAGTACTTGGATGGGAGACTGCTTGGGAACACCGGGTGCTGTAGGCTTATACCATAGTCTTTCGAGACTGAAGGTTGCCAAGCATAACTTCATATTAAGTGGTGTTACTTAGCAGTCAAAAGCTACTTCGTCACCTAATGAACCATCAGTACTTTCACCTGTTGCTTCACACGCAGGACAAATCCTGACCATTACCTCAACAGTTGTAAAACCCATTATTAGCCTGGAAGTGTCACCACACCTATGGGAATTTCACAGACATAAGGAGCAGCACCCTGCAATCCAAAGACCAGGAAGTGTTTCAAGCTGCAAGAATCACTTGGCCAATGAAGCATTATATATTAAACACTACAACTGATCCATGAAGCTCAGGGAAGCTCTTTTTTTTTTCCCCTTGTGTGGCCTTCCTCACAGGGCTGTTGTGGGGATAAAGTAGGATAATACTCTGAATGCTTTGCCGAGTTCTCTACAGAAAGGGTGGAATACAGACATAACAGACAAGCTGAACAAGGGATGGTCATGTGATGTAAGGGGGAAGTACATCTTTGAGTTCAAAGAAAGATACAAAAGCAGTAGCAAGAAAAATTAGTCCCTTTAATACTGTAATCTCAACTTAAAAAAAAAAAACACTCTCAACAACACGTTCATAACATACGGTACATTAGCAGCTGGCTAAACATCTAGTGTTGGAATTTCCACAGCTTGTAGAGCTTGGGAGGGTGGGGAGGAGTTGAAGAATATGGAAAGGGGAATTGACAGTCAAAGATGGAAGCCCTGCTGGTCAGTGTTAGAGTTCTGTCTTTTCTTAGACAACCCATTCCTAACGGAATACCCCTTCCAACTGTGCCCACAGAGCACGTGCTGCATTTGGGGTGGGGGGCAGTCACAAATGACTTGTTCCTTGACCTCAGGGTAAGCCTCTACTTCCCCAGTAGATCTGCTCTGACCTGGGGAGATGGATTGAGGCAGGGAAGGGGCTAAGATATTAGTGGAACTGCTGTTGCTAACTGTCCCCTTCTCACCCTCTACAAACCCCCTGTCCACCCCCTCCCCACCTATTCTCCTTCCTCTCTACCCTATTCTGCCCACCCACTGCGCGCGCGCGCACACACACACCCCCGCCAACAGCATGTCACATTTTACAACTCTGGAAAGGCCATTGCGCCACCGGAACATGAATTCCAACAGCACAGCAGCCTGTTAGGACTGGGCCTTTAGTCGGATTTCTGACTGTGAATGTGTTGCTTCTGCCTCTTTAAGAAATACATTGAATACGTTAAGAAATACATTGCAGAGGCAACTTTGAGAAACAGGAGCGAACAAGCAGAATTCAGTCCGTTTGGGTGACTTGTCCAGAAACTTGCAGGGATCTTGGCAGAGACATGAAAAGTGCTATTGAGCATCCAAGGTTGTTTATTAGCAGTAGTATTGATCACTAATCCCAATCAAACCTACAGTTTTTATTCTGGTTTGGAGAACTACACCAGCACAATCTGTGAGGGAGACCTGACTGCGTTAACAATCAAGGCTGAGATGGGCTTTTTCATACACCCAAAAGAAGGGCTGAAGGATCTCACTGGAGAATGAGGCTGCCGAGAAGGTAAAAATTGGGGCTGCTGCATCAGCGTCAAAAAAGGTCACCTGCCCCACAGCATAGTTCAGAGACACTCGAATCCTCCTGAGCTCCCCAGCCAGGGATAGAAAAGGGGGAAGAGGCTCCGTGGTGGCCCTGTACCCACCTCCCCACTTCCCCAAAGCCCAGATCCCTTCCTGGGGACTGAAAACAACAATGCCCTTTCTCCCCAGAGACTTTCTCGCGACCCCCACCGCCCATTCCTCCTCAGGACTCACACAGACTTCCCAAAAATGCCTGCCTGCTGTGAATTCTTCACATCCCAGCACAATAGAAAATTGGTCAAATCTTTCAGGATTCTTTGGCAGATTTTTAGCTCTGCATCCCAGTCTCATGCTTTGATGATCCTCGGAGACGATGAGTTGAGGATGAGCCGTGTCTGGATCCAGAGTGACATTTGCTGTGGGAGGGGAAGAGGAGGAAAGAGAACAGAGGCAGAATCAGCTGAGGGACAACAATATCCCCCTTATCCAGCACTCTGCTGGTCAGACACATCCCACCGAGTAATCCACATTTATGGCATGAAGGCAACAGCTCTCTGCTACTGCGGACACCTCCAGCATTTGTATATGCCTCTGAACACAGAGTCATTATGGCTATTAGCCGCATAGAGATGTCCTCCATTAATCTGTCTAACTCAGTGGTTTCCAAACTGTGGGTTCGGATGCACTCGTGGGTCCTGATCTGATTTTTGGTGGGTCACCAATGGGTGATGAAAAGATCAGATAACTGCCTCAAGCTCTGAGGCTATTAAAAATGAGATACCACAGCTGCTAATTACCCTGCAAAGAGCTCAACTCCTGCAGTTTGCAAGCTTGTGTAAATATAGGAAGATAAAGTTTGCGGGTCTTTTTTCCCTGGTTATTATTACTTATAAATAAATGAACATTTTTTTCCCCAGATCTTTATTTAAAGTCTGGTAAACCTAGGTGGGTCCTGATAGTGTGTCATTTATCAAAGTGGGTCCCTGTGCTAAAATGTTTGAGAACCACTGGCCTGATTCCTAAAGACATGTAACCTAATGGCCATCATCACGTCTTGTGGCAGTGGGTTTTATCAATTAATTGTCGTTTGTACGGTGAGATGAAAACATTAATTTACCTTTTTGTAGCTGAAGTCCAGATAGTAGAGTGTCTGGAAAAGGAAAGGGAAGAAAGATGAAACAGCATCACACCATGGTGTTTACTACCTAAAAATGATCAGTCTACATAATTGCTGTGCTGATTTTCACTTTCCTTATTTCAAGTGAATAATTGACAGTGCACAACTCTCACAAAGACTCTCACAAAGACTCTCACAAAGAGAGTCTGGTCCAACAAGAAGCTGACGGAACATACCAAGATCCAGGTCTTCAGAGCTTGCGTCCTGAGTACACTTCTGTACTGCAGCGAGTCATGGACTCTCCGCTCACAACAGGAGAGGAAACTGAATGCTTTCCACATGTGCTGCCTCTGGCGCATTCTCGGCATCATCTGGCAGGACAAAGTTCTAACAACACAGTCCTGGAACGTGCTGGAATCCCTAGCATGTATGCACTGCTGAAACAGAGACGCCTGCGTTGGCTCGGTCATGTCGTGAGAATGGATGATGGGCGGATCCCAAAGGATCTCCTCTATGGTGAACTTGTGCAAGGAAAGTGCCCTACAGGTAGACCACAGCTGCGATACAAGGACATCTGCAAGAAGGATCTGAAGGCCTTAGGAATGGACCTCAACAAGTGGGAAACCCTGGCCTCTGAGCGGCCTGCTTGGAGGCAGGCTGTGCAGCATGGCCTTTCCCAGTTTGAAGAGACACTTTGCCAACAGTCTGAGGCAAAGAAGGAAGGCCCATAGCCAGGGAGACAGGCCAGGGACAGACTGCACTTGCTCCTGGTGTGGAAGGGATTGTCACTCCCGGATTGGCCTTTTCAGCCACACTAGACGCTGTGCCAGAACCACCTTTCAGAGCGCGATACCATAGTCTTTCAAGACTGAAGGTTGCCAATATAGCTATGCCACTGATGTCATGGAGAGGAGAAGGGCAGAGTAAAGGACATTTTCTCTGTGAGTTCAACTCCCGCCCATGCTTTGAGGTCTGAGGCCCTCAGGTCCAAGGAGCCAACTCAGTCAACTTGGTGGTGGAATGAAGGGTCTGTAGCATCAGCTAATAATGATTTTAGGTGCCCAAGAATTGGGTGAATTCTGTGTCTTTCTTCTCAGAATCGTAGGGGCTTATCTTGGAGTTGCTGTGCACACAGCAAAAGACATTCAGTGATAATTATTATTAATTATTAACAGTAGATACCGCTTTTCAACAAAAAGTTCACATGTTGAAAATGTAATAATAAATAATGTTTAAAATGTTTTTTTTTTTTTAAACGGGACCAATAAGACTAGAAGTAAAAAAGGAAAGATAATTTTCCAAAAAATTCTTAAGAATGTAATTTTGAGCTAAGATTGCAAGAGCAGTTTTGACCTTTGCATAGTGAATCAGAGTGGCTTCTCAATGACCCATCCAAAAGTTCCTCATTTTCCTGATAATGTTACAAATGACCAAGTTGCTTTTAGACCAAAGTAATGCCCAATACATGAAAACCTTTCGGGCAGGCTAAATTACCTTTGAATTGCTTTGTGACACCCTCCAGAAACACATTTATGTCACCGAAGTCCCAGATCTTCCACTTCAGCCCAAGAGGAATATCCACTGGATTCTCAAATGTCTTCTTCTCCTCATAACTGTGAGAAACAATGCACAAATACTGATCCACCAACTATCAGATTCAGACTTCCCAAGTGCAGCAAAAGAAAGAGATGGGAAGGAAGGAAATGTCTAAAAGCCTTGAGAGGGTCCGCTGCAGAAAACTCAAGAAGAAAGGGGGAACTATCCCATCCCTCACAATGACTCCAAAGACCCCAATTATTCATTAATAGATGCCATGGACCCTCAGAATCCGCAAGGTATCTGTTCCAGGACACCCCCCCCCCCAGTGGATACCAAATTCCAAGAATAATTAAATCCCGGGGTCACAGCATCACAATTCTTTGCCTGGGGGCCACATCCAGCCCTCCAAAGGCCACATGTGGCCTCCCAGACTCTTCAGAAGCTTCCCAGACGCAACTGGAAGGCACTTCTGGTTCACACCAGAAAAACCAGAAGTGTCTTCCAATCATGTCCAGGAGGCTTTCTGAGGTGTGGGAAGGCTGCACGCAACCTCCCTGCATCTCAGAAATCCTCCCAGATGTGACTGAGGCCCTCCAGTCATGGCATGGATATTCAAGTCCAAGGTTGCCGAGCCCAGAGATAAGGAGGACCCACTGTATATGTGGATACCTCCAAGAACTGTAGCCCTGCATCTCTTCTCTGCATACTCCTAGTAAGAAGCAAGTCACATCAGGTGACATCATCGTGTTCAGAGCTTCCCCACCCTCACACCACTCAATTGGCTGCCACATTCAGGGAGGTACGAAAACTCTATGAGCACACTGGTGTCACATGACAGATTCTCCTTTCTCTTGATACTACTGAGAAGACTTGAAGAGAAAATGGAGGTTTGCTGTTCTTGTAGCCTAAAATGGGGGTTTCACTGAGCATTTAATATGCTATGTTGGCAACCTTCAGTCTCGAAAGACTATGGTATCGCGCTCTGAAAGGTGGTTCTGGAACAGCGTCTAGTGTGGCTGAAAAGGCCGATTCGGGAGTGACAGTCCCTTCCACACTGGGAGCAAGTTCAGTCTGTCCCTGGTCTGTCTCCCTGGCTATGGGCCTTCTTTCTTTGCCTCTTTGCCTCAGACTGTTGGCCAAGTGTCTCTTCAAACTGGGAAAGGCCATGCTGCACAGCCTGCCTCCAAGCGGGCCGCTCAGAGGCCAGGGTTTCCCACTTGTTGAGGTCCACTCCTAAGGCCTTCAGATCCCTCTTGCAGATGCATTAACTAGCCATGATCTTCCATCTGGCCACGGGCCAAGGTTTTCATCTGTGAAACACTGGAAGATACTGGGGTCTATGGTTGCTTCCCAGAAATGCTATGCTCTACACATACCATACAGACCCTCCTTTCCCAGAATCACAAAGTATGATGGCAACTGCGTGCGATTCACATACCTGTTCATGATACTGCCAATATTCTAGAGGAAAAAAAGAGAAAGAAGAAGGACCTCAGTGCCATGCTACAAGGTCTCCATCGTCCTAGGTAGGAATGCACTCTGACCCTTTGATGCCCAACTAACACACCTGTCACTAGTGCACTTGAGTGTACATCACTGCTCCAATCTACATAGGAGGCTGCATGCTGCCATTGGTGCTGCACAAACTGACCGCTGGTGGGGTGCTGCAGGCAGTGGGGGTGGAAAAGAGCAGATCGTGGTGGCACCAGCATCTGCTATATCCAACCCTCTATCCCTTGGGACTATATAGTATCTATATAGTATCCTGTGGGACTATATAGTATCTATATAGTATCTAAGTATCTAAGTATATCTTAGATACTATACTAAGATATAGTATCTTAACCCAGTGGAGGGTTAAGCCACCTCCACTGATTAGATACTATATAGTCAGGAAGCAGGTAGCAAAGGTTCTGAGCCAGCCCTCCCTGGAGCAGAACCTGGGCTGCTTCTGCCATCATCTCACCTGCAGAAGTTCACTTGCTGGCTGCTGGCATTTCTCTTCCATCTCCTGGATGAGACTTTCAAGAGAGGAGAGTTCCTCTGAGAGTTTGGTTATGTACTCATCCCTTCTGGTTATAATCTCTTTCTCCGTCTCTTCCATCTGGGCCAGCAGAAGCTGCTCTTGTTCCTCCAGAAACCGATATAGTTGTCTGAACTCAGCCACCATCTTCTGTCTCTCGGCTTCTGTTTGATTCTACAAACGGAAAGAGGAGGAGAGCATGTCGGAGTATATATACTTGGTCTTTTGCAGCATCAAGAGGCAGGGCAGGGCAATTTCATAGGAAGGGCACTTCTGACTTGTTACAGAGACCAGATTCACATCCAGCAGGCAGGGAAGAGTTACACGAGGTCCCCTTAAAGCAGTGTTTCCCAACCTGGAGGTCACAACCCCCTAGGACTACCAGAAACACTGCCTTCCCCCTTAAGGAAGTGGCGATGGGTGGTGACGGCACTGGCACTTCCAGGATTGCGCTGCCACCAAGATAAAAGGGTTTCCATATACCTGGGCATCAATATGGCCCTCCAGAGGGTGCAGGGGGGCCTTCAGCCCCCTATGCAGGCCTCCCCGCATTTCAAAATGGCTCCCCGAAGTGATTGTGTCCCACTTCTGGGTCACGATAGCTTCAGGGAGCCATTCTGAACACAGGGAGCCCAGCAGAGGGGTTCACATTCCCCCTGCACCCTCTGAAAGGCCATAGTGACCTCCAGGTATGTGAAAAACCCTTTTTTTTCTTGGTGGTGGTGGAATCCTGGAAGTGTCATTGCTGCCATTATCACTGATTTGCCACACCCCTTACCGCCCCCTACACTTAGTGGTTCCCTTACCTTTGCGTAAAGGTTGGGAACCACTGCCTTAAAGGGATCATTCTTTATTAACCTTTTCCATGAGAGATCAGGCTATTCCAAACCACAGGGAGAGGGATTCCTAGAAGTAGGGAGGCTGACCAAAAACCGTAGTGCCTTGCAATTAGTGAGCATGGACTCTTTCCTTTCTATTTATTGAATCAGCAGCTGAACAGTGTATGACCCTTTGTAGTGCTCATTCACTTCCACTATCCCAGGCTACAGAGTCCAGGGAGTGGAGGGCCGTCTGGGGGGGAAAAAACCCTCCCAGATGAGACTGAATCCCAGGGATTCTTATTAAAAAATCAAACCCAAAAATCAAATCCACAGGACAAAGAAACATGATAATCCACATGAATTACACATGAACATGGACCAGGCAGACCAAGGGCCAAAATGTAACTAGTTTAATGAAAAGTCTAAATAAGAAAGGCATTAAACACATTAGTAAGGAAGATGGGTAACCAGGCTGATGGAAAATGTCTGAGCTTGGCTGGAAACCAAACTGAAAATTTTTCATTAAATGGATGCAATAACTAGTAATGCCCAGCAGATGGAGCTGGGATGCTGCTGAAACTCTCAGCTTGCAGGGGTCATTGTGTTAAAACTAGGTAAGTTTGCATGAGGGCTGGAGTCACTTAGCAGATAAAGCAACAAAAAGTCCCTCATTGTAATCTAGCTAGATGGCCCTTGCTTAAACTACTTACTCAAAGAATTCATAGTCATGACACATATAGATGAGCAATTGGGTGCTCCTATGTGAGTGCTGCCAATGAACGAGTCACAGGCAACTTGCAGAGAACAAGCCACACTTCCTGTAGACTAGGAAATGTATAACTTTGATGATGCCAGCAGGTTACGTGCTTGGAGGAGTGCAACCTACCTGGTGACTCCAACCCGCCCCCCCTTGGCCTAGATGGACAATCACTCAGTCACTCCCCATCACTCAATCTCCCAATCACTGAGCACATTCCAGCCGTGCAGGGAGGGGAGCCATTCCAGACAGGAAGAGAAGCCAAATTCACATCGTATAGATCTGGGGAATAATAGAGTTTCCAGATAAAGGACAAAAACTACTTGCAAAGGGTACCCAAAGCTTTGTAGGCTACTAAACCTGCACAAGCGCTTCTGGGGAAAGAAATGTACTCAAAAATACAGAAAAATAGGTAAAAAATAGGGAGAAAATCCCACCAAATAATAAACATGCTTAGGAGTGCTGGCTAATCACTCCCTCCTTGTTTCATATTGAGTAATTCCCAATACTGGCCCTACTAGGAGTTTGTTAGTAAGTAGCGGCACTTACAAGCAGGTCTTGATGTTCCTTTTCCACGTCAGCTTTAAATGCCAAAACTTGCTCTCTCTGCTTCTTCAGAACTGGTAAACAGCTGCAGATCTTACCCTAAAGAGACAAATGTTGGTTGCCTTTAACAAGTTGACTCTGTAGAAGTAATGGTAAGTTTGTGTGAATGTGCCTGCTCACTGTCCTGCGTTCCAATAACTTCTGGGTAGAGGGCATCCCAAGAGCCTTCTTGATTCCAATGCAGACCATAAATATATAGGATAGATTACATCACTCAGTTAAAGTTTGGGTTTGAACACCCCCTAAGATAAAGGAGGGATGGCCAACTGCCCCAAACTTTTTCAGTGCTAACTCCTCAGTCCAAACCACCTGGCCTTCTCCATGCTTCTTTCCATTAATGGTATCTCTCTTCATCCTTTTTTTTTTTTTTTTTTTTTGGGGGGGGGGGGGAGCAGGGGTGAATGAGGAAAGTGATTGTTCAGGGTATCTGAACAGACTGTAGCCTCACCTGCCCATTTCAGAGTTTCCCTCACTTTGTAAACAGACCCCCCCCCCCAAAAAAAAAAAAAAAGTGCAAATGATTCCAATGATCCCAGTCTCAGGCTTGTATGAGAAAAGACCCTCATCCCTTGCAGCAGTGCTTGTGCCTGGTTGTTGACAGCCTTGGGGTAAAGTCTGGCTTAGTGCCCTTGGCACCGCAGATGGTGCACTGGGCACCACTGCAGTCACTGACACTGAGAGTTCAAGCTCAGCCAGAAGGGTCCCCTGATGAATCCGGGTCCTACCAGTGTCCAACCTGGAGCAACCCACACCTCTGTCACTGATCCAACTTGCTCAATACTATTTTAAGCACTAAATCCAGCCATTCAAAGGCATCTGAAAGAGGATTGTCTTTGAGGGAATGGGGATGACAAAAATGGGGTAGCTCAACATTTATTTTGGGCTACAACTGCGTGAAAGCTAACGCATGCATGTCTACTCAGAAGTAAGTCCCATTATGTTAAATGGGGCTGACTCCCAGGAAAGTGTTATAGAATTGCAGCCTGAGGGCCAAATCCTATCCAATTTTCCAGCCCTGGTGTAGCTGTGCGTATGGGGTGTGTGCTGCATCCTGTGATGAGAGGGTAGTTACGGAGGCCCCCTCAAGGTAAGGGAATCTTTGTTCCTTTGCCTTGGGGCTACACTGCAGCTGCACTAGAAAGTTGGATAGGATTGTTAAGTGAACATGTGTGGGAGATGGGGAGCGGACTGGAAACAGCAGACTCTTCCTCTGAGAGTTATTATAAATCACAATAATTGAAGATAATAATTAGTTTAGTAATAATCAAATGGCCCCCAAAGATGCTGAAGTTCATTCCTTGTTTTTAGGTCCTTATTCATCACAGAGAAAAAAAACAGCAACCTGAATAAGGAACATAGGGCCCAATATTTTATTAATTTATTTGCAAAAAACTCAATCCATTTTTCGGAATGAGGCAGCCTTAATGAATTGATTCAAGGCCTAAGGGGATTGAGTTTTGTGACCCACCCTTTATCTGTCCACACTACCTGTCACTGGAAAAAAAAACACACCAGAAAAAAGACGCTTAAACATTTATCTCCATATATTTATACAAGCTCATCTCTTTGCAGGGCTGTTAGTTCGGAATAGCCTCAGGGCTTGTGGCAGTTGCAGACCCACCAGAAATCGGATCAGGACCCACCCAACCCACAGTTTGAGAAACACTGCCTTATAGGAGAGGCAACTACCGAAGAAGAAGACTCCCCAACTCCCCCCCCTCCCAAGTGAGTTCTTACCTTGTACTCTTGGGAAGCTTCCTCCATAAGGACCACCTTGTGAAATCTGTGTTCCAGGTCACACACCACACAAAGGGGTTTTTTGTCATTCTTGCAGAAAAGTTTTAAGGGCTCCTGGTGCTTCTCACAAAGAGGCCCCCCTTTTTCTGTCTTCTTCCCCCCAACAAGACTGAATTTCCTGGCTATTGCTACAAAGTTAGCCAACTGTCGATTGGGAATGAGATTGCTTTTCTGAATGGTTTCTCTGCACTGGGGACAGGAGGCAACTACGTCCTCTTTCCCCCAGCACTGGGTCAGGCAGGCTTGGCAGAAGTTGTGTCCACACTCCCCAACGGTCACTGGGTCTGTGAAATAGTCCAGGCAGATGGGACAGGTGGCTTCATCGCAGAGCTCCTGGACTGGACCCCCAGCTGCCATGGCTTCCTCACACAAGGAAATCAGAGTCACTTTCACTTTTGTTTTCATTCAGCCTGTCTGGGTTTTTCCCTTCCTGACTCAGGGTGGTGACGTGAAATGATCAGCTGGTGAAAAGCTGGAAGGAGTTGAAACTGTTTCCTGAAAAAGAGGTCTCTCTCTCTCTCTTTTTTTTTAAATGCCCAAAGTGCCTCTCTCAAGAAAAAAAAAAAAAACACCATCTTGTGCATTACTCAGAAGTAAGTCCCACTGTGTTCAATGGGCTTACTCTCTGGTGAGTGTATTTAGGACTGTAGCCAAGTTATATGCAATCTGAATTGAAGTGCATGAGCCTGTGTATGCCTACTCAGAAGTAAGCTTCACTGAGTTCAATGGGGCTTACTCCCAGTTAAGTGTGTGTACTGTATAGGGCTGCAGCCTTCTCACTCTTTGGAAATCGCTCATTGTTAAATAACAGGAACTTTCCCTTCTTTTAATATTTATTGATATTGACATGCATAAATCCACTCTTCCAAGCAAACTCTTCCATGAGAATCTTCTCCTCGTCCCTCCTGCGCACTCCTGGCTGTCAGCATTTTGAGCATGAATTGATCCAGCCCAAGTGGTACCTCACTATTTGAAAAGAAAAGACTGTGATCATGGGACTAATCAAAAGGGGTTCATTCTGGCTGCTTTGTGTGCTTAAATGTCAGCAGCTCTGGTGTGAAACTGGCCAGCTAAGAAACCCTGTTAAAAACCATCCTTGATATGAATGTCCTCAACCACAGGTTCTTAAGTCACAGGCAAAATGGTCAGATGCTGCCACCTAGTGGTATGTTGAGGACAGGCATTGAGCTGATGTCCCCTCTTTCTGCTCATTGCAAACACATGAATGAAGAGAAATGTCTGATAGGGTGATTTCAGATGATGACTGGCCCAACTGGCTCAATACTGTCTACACTGGCTGGCAGCAGCTCCCAAGAGTTTCAGGTATGAGTTACTTCCAGTCCTATCTGGGCACTCCAGGGATTGAACCAGGGACCTTCTGCATGGACAGAAGGTGCTCCACCCCTGCGCTACAGCACTTACAAATTCCTCCTTTGTGCGCCACCTACCAGAGACAGCAGGCTTTAGTGAAGTGGTGGGAGGGTGGGAAAACTGCAGGGGAGAGTTCAATCCATGGCCACAGGATTCCTTAGTTATTCTTGATCAGGTCACTTTGTCCCAGGCTGCACTGGCCCCCTGCTGCTCTCACGCAGGGTGTTTTCCCCGAATCTCTGCTTTCTTTCTTCCACAACAGGAATTTCTGATGTCTTTAGCTTGTTTTCTAGTCTGACTTTCCTCCAAACAGACCCAAGGAGGGAGAGTTGTTAAGTGTTAGCCTCACCACAACATTGTGAAGTAGGTGAAGCTGAGAAATGGAGATTTGCTCCAGACCCATCATCATGGAGTTTCACAGTCAAGAACAGGGATTTTCCTACCACATTCAGGGGAGGTTTCTCTCTGCAAGAGTGTGCCAGGGCCTAGGGGAGGTGGGGTAAAGGGGGTAATTTGTACCCAGACCCAGGGTCAGAAAGGGGGCCCAGGAGCCAAAGGAGGGCCCCCAGAAATTTCCTGGGATCTTACATTTTCCAATTTCACCCAGACTCACTGCCCACACAGGATGCACATGACACACGGCAGCAACTACTACCAGAAGCCACACGCACCAGGCCCAGGAATGCATACATTCCTTTAGAGCAGGGTTGTCCAAACCTTTTGGCAGGAGGGCTACATCATCTCTCTGACACTTTGTCGGGGGCCGAATTAATTTACATTTCCAATTTGAATAAATTTACATAAATGAATGTATTAGAGATGGAATTTGGATGAATGAATGGTCTTGCAATAGCTCAAGGCCTATAAAAATCCTTGCACAAAGCAAGGCTAGCCTTTCCTTCACTGCCACTGCTGCATCACAGACGTGAAACAGCAAGCAGTGGAGGGAACCCTTGTCCCACAGCTCATTCGAGAGGTCAAACAGTCATCTTCACACTGAGAGCAGTTGTGTCAGGCCAGCATGGGCTCCAGCAAGTCTCCGGAGGGCCAGATGCTAATTGGAGACTGGGGGCTCCTCGCAGGCCAGATTGTGAGTCCCCAAGGGCCGCAAGTGGCCCCCGGGCCAGGGTTTGGGCACCCCTGCTTTAGAGTGTCACATCTGGGAGGAAGCTGGCCTGCTCCAGGAGCTCTTTGGCTTGTGGATCTGCTTGCCATGAAGGAGTGCGTAAGATCTCAGGGATATAGCTGCGGGGCTACAGCTGTTGCAGAAGTGGTGCCCATCTCCATTGCCCCCCCCACTCTGTTTCACCCCCTCCCTCTTTGGGAAGGGGCCCTAAAGAAACTTTGTACGCCCTGGTAGAAATCCTCTTAGAGGCCCTGGACTGAGCTCTTGCTTTTGGGAACAGACAACTGGAGACAGGAGCATGACCACCTCAGGGCCTTCATGCTTTCTCTCCTCCATTTGCCATTCCTCACCTTATGTTCCTCTGCCACAGAGTTACTCACTCTGGTATCTCTGGAGTTCTCTCCAAATGCCAGAGTGAAAGGATGGAGCTGAGCTGCTTGCTGCAGCTTTAACTATATGCAAAGGTCTTGGGAAAGGGGATTTCAGTTGGTGAACTCTGAAGATGCCCATCAACAGGACACCCCATTCTCTCTCTCTCTCTCTCTCATAGACACATAGACGAACAGGCCTTGCTGAGGGAGAGTCAGCATGGCTTCTGTAAGGGTAAGTCTTGCCTCACGAACCTTATAGAATTCTTTGAAAAGGTCAACAGGCATGTGGATGCGGGACAACCCGTGGACATTTTATATCTGGACTTTCAGAAGGTGTTTGACACCGTCCCTCACCAAAGGCTACTGAAAAAACTCCACAGTCAGGGAATTAGAGGACAGGTCCTTTCATGGATTGAGAACTGGTTGGAGGCCAGGAAGCAGAGAGTGGGTGTCAATGGGCAATTTTCACAATGGAGAGAGGTGAGAAGCGGTGTGCCCCAAGGATCTGTCCTGGGACCGGTGCTTTTCAACCTCTTCATAAATGACCTGGAGACAGGGTTGAGCAGTGAAGTGGCTAAGTTGGCAGACGACACCAAACTTTTCCGAGTGGTAAAGACCAGAAGTGCTTGCGAGGAGCTCCAGAAGGATCTCTCCAGACTGGCAGAATGGGCAGCAAAATGGCAGATGCGCTTCAATGTCAGTAAGTGTAAAGTCATGCACATTGGGGCAAAAAATCAAAACTTTAGATATAGGCTGATGGGTTCTGAGCTGTCTGTGACAGATCAGGAGAGAGATCTTGGGGTGGTGGTGGACAGGTCAATGAAAGTGTTGACCCAATGTGCGGCGGCAGTGAAGAAGGCCAATTCTATGCTTGGGATCATTAGGAAGGGTATTGAGAACAAAACGGCTAGTATTATAATGCCGTTGTACAAATCTATGGTAAGGCCACACCTGGAGTATTGTGTCCAGTTCTGGTCGCCGCATCTCAAAAAAGACATAATGGAAATGGAAAAGGTGCAAAAGAGAGCGACTAAAATGATTACGGGGCTTGGGCACCTTCCTTATGAGGAAAGGCTACGGCGTTTGGGCCTCTTCAGCCTAGACGCCTGAGGGGGAACATGACTGAGACATACAAAATTATGCAGGGAATGGACAGAGTGGATAGGGAGATGCTCTTTACACTCTCACATAATACCAGAACCAGGGGACATCCACTAAAATTGAGTGTTGGGCGGGTTAGGACAGACAGAAGAAATTATTTCTTTACTCAGCGTGTGGTCGGTCTGTGGAACTCCTTGCCACAGGATGTGGTGCTGGCGTCTAGCCTAGACACCTTTAAAAAGGGATTGGACAAGTTTCTGGAGGAAAAATCCATTATGGGGTACAAGCCATGATGTGTATGCGGAACCTCCTGATTTTAGAAATGGGTTATGTCAGAATGCCAGATGCAAGGGAGGGCACCAGGATGAGGTCTCTTGTTATCTGGTGTGCTCCCTGGGGCATTTGGTGGGCCACTGTGAGATACAGGAAGCTGGACTAGATGGGCCTATGGCCTGATCCAGTGGGGCTGTTGTTCTGTTCTGTTCTGTTCTGTTCTGTTCCTCTCTCTCTCTCTCTCTCTCTCTCTCTCTCTCTCTCTCTCTCTCATTCACTTCAGATTATATTCCAGCCAAAACCTTCTTTTGACTCCTCCACCCTTGAAGTTCTGCCAATTTGTGTCAAAGAAGGGATACTTTTGTTAGCTGCCTTTGCATCTAGTGAGAGACATGTCCACACACTCATGGACAGAGGAAAGGAACCATCATCAGAGGTGAGAGCTCACTACCTACCTCTCCACTTTGCCACAGTTCGGAGTCCTTCCTGAGTACTAAGGTCAAAATAGCCCTTTCTCCTCGGACTTTTTGGTGATGCCCACAGCCCATCTACTTCCACACTGACTCTCTGCAGATGGGACACATGACTTCCATATTTGTGGCTGGTGAGGCTAAGCCATGGATAGGAAACTTGTGAGATCTGTAAAATAAGAGAATTGGCTGCAAGAAGAAGGAGCAGTAGCATCAAAATGGAGGGGGAGCCCACCTAGGGTACCAATATTTAGGGGATTTAGGGGATGCCAATATTGATGGACACTGTTGATGTCCATTAACTCAGGACCACAAGACACACATCCCTCAACAGATGCTGAAATACCCTCCCTCTACCCTGAAAAAGGAGTGTTGCCAAGCAGGTGCATCGTAAAGGGATGTACAGGCAGCAACTGACATGTGTCGTTACAAAAGAGGTTCTTCCTGTGTCTGTAACCAGGGCTGCAATAACCATGGAATGTACAGGGCAAGTGCACAGAACCCAGTGGCATAGCTAAAGGGGTGCAAGGGGTAGTAGTTGCACTGGGCATCAAGTTTTAGGGGGGCAACAAGCTGAGCTTGACACTAGTGACCAAAATTGTGAAAATCTTGCTATGAATGAATAATACCACCATGTGATATATCATTGGAAAGTAATTTAATGCAGAATGCAATGAAACCAACAGCACCAGAATAGCTGTTTTCTATCAAAAGTTATGGTCAATTAACCAGAAAATGAAAATGACTTGTGGAACAAAAGGTAGATTTACTTAATTCCAAACTGACCTATGAGACTGTTTGTTCTGAGTGTCAATGAGATGTTGTTATCATTCAGCATGGAACCAATAACTTTTTATTTATTTTACTTAATTAAATTTGATTTTGTTATGTGTGTGGGGGGGCTACAAAATCTTCTTGGTTGCAGTTAGATGCCTTAGCTATGCCACTAACTGGGGGGAGGCAGCAGAGAAAGTGGGTGGTTTGCTGCTGGGGCAGGAGGTGGGTTCCTCCCAATTTTCACTTTTTAAAAAGCCTGGGTGTGATGTCATTTCCGGTTGTGACATCACTTCCGGGGCAACATTTTGAGCTTGGCACCGGGCTACACGATCATTAGCTACACCACTGGCAGAACCCAGTTGTCTGCAGCAGCAGGAAGTGTTTATTTGCATGTGTGAATGCAAATCCCAGTTGAAATATAATAGACATAAACTCCACATTGTTTCACAGGCAGTATTTTCTCATGGGATCTGTTCACACATTCAAAGATGAATTACCACATTCTGGGCCATCAAGAGGTCAACATAATGAATGAACTGAAGGAAACAAACCAGCAGCAAGAAGCATTTCAGGTTTTCTTCCAACTGCCCTAAAACTTGTCCATTGGTACTCTATGGGTGCAATCCTAACCCCTTATGTCAGTGCTTTCCAGCACTGGCATAGTGGTGCCAATGGGGCATGTGCTGCGTTTTGCAGTTGGGTGTCACTCACAGATGCCTCCTCAAAGTAAGGGAATATTTGTTCTCTTACCTTGGAGCTGCATTGCCCTTATGTCAGTGCTGGTAAGCATTGACATAAAGGGCTAGGATTGCACCCTATGTTTCCTTAAACATGGGGAACAACATATAAATAATTTAGAATTAACAGCAACGTTTGTGTAAAAAAAAAAAAAGCTTTGGACAACTGGCTCTACCTGCTGATTGTTTACAGCACTGATTGGCCAGCATCTGCAACATCATGAACCCACTTTCATCATCCATGACATAGACTTGCAACTCTATAAACATTTATTTTCCTTAAAACTAATGTCAGAACTTTGAATTGGTCTGAAAAAGAGACCATGAAGACCCATGAAGATTTAACCACATCAGAGTCATGTACTCTGCCAAACAGGGCTCAGTCAGCTTTCGGGCTGCAGTTTTTGGTACCAGCTGGGGTTGGAGATTTCATAGAAAAAGAATTCAGCCTAAAATGTCCCAACGGCCTATGTGAATAGCAACAGTGAATAAGGTTTGCTTTGTTTGTTTGTTTTCTGCCTTCACAAATAGAAGGAAAATGAAGATTGACTTTTTTATTTAGAAGTTTTTAAACATACACTGTACAATTAACACCAAAAAGAAACAAAACAAAACAAATACAAAGGGAGAAACTTATTTTAGGGCTCAATCCTAACCCCTTATGTCAGTGCTTTCCAGCACTGGCATAGCGGTGCCAATGGGACGTGTGCTGCATCCTGCAGTTGGGTGTCACTCACAGAGGCCTCCTCAAAGTGAGGGAACGTTTGTTCCCTTACCTCAGAGCTGCAGTGCCCTTATGTCAGTGCTGGTAAGCACTGGTAAGCACTGACATAAGAGGTTAGGATTGCGCCCTTAATAATTTAACCAACTATATATGTATATACCTTGGCAACACTCCAAACTTCCTCTCAGTCATCACCATTTCGCCAAGAAACTTGAAGAAAAAGGAAGATTGAAAGCAAGATTGAGGGACATGGAAAAGGGAGGAGGTCTGGTGGCCCTAATAGCAGAGCCATCTCTAGAAGGATGCAGGGCTTGGGGTGACAATATATCTTTATCAATGTACACACACACACACACACACACACACACACACACACACGTATGTGAGTAAAATAAGGCATAAAAATGTTCTTAAATGGCATATACCCCAAAATTCAAATTACCAATAAATTTGTCCTCATTAATTCCCTAACAATAAAAACACTCTTTCCTTTATGGAAATGTTATATATACAAATTAACCCAGCTAATAAAATGAGCATAATAATTACTACTAAACTGAAATATAAAATACCAATTAAAGTACTCTGGCAGCCCAATCCTAAGCTCTTCGGTGCCCAAAGGAACAGCAGTGCCAAAATGGCCTCCACGCTATCCTATGGGCAGTGAGGCAGCTGCCAGAGTCTCCTTGGAGTGTTTGCTGTCTTACCCT
Source organism: Tiliqua scincoides (assembly GCF_035046505.1). Taxonomy (NCBI): domain Eukaryota; kingdom Metazoa; phylum Chordata; class Lepidosauria; order Squamata; family Scincidae; genus Tiliqua; species Tiliqua scincoides. The sequence goes on from NC_089822.1 coordinate 258,372,786, forward strand.
GGGTAATGCCGCTGTGCTCCAATGGGTCTGCTTGGCTCTGCACCCACTACTGAGCGGGCACAGACTGAGAAGACCTGCGTAGGGCTCAGCGACCAGGGAGGGAGCACACGATACAGCGGCAAACTTTGCCACCATCTCAGCCCCTGTCCTGGGCCCAAACCTTCCCTCCCCCTGCCCCAAGAAGCCTTCCCACCGAGTGGCAGCGTTACTGCTGGCTGCTTCTTGGCAGTGTTTTCTTGGTGCTTTATGGTATTTGAAACACCCAAAGCCGGCAGTATTCACATGCTGCTGGCGCTGGAGAGCTCAGGATTGGGTTCTAAGTTAAACTCGCCTCCGGAAAAGGGGGAGAATCTCTTTTTCCCCTCTCTCCTTTTTAAAATATGTATGAAACATGTATTGCCTTTATGAAGAGGCAGATCACAAGCACCGGAAGGTGAGAAAGAGGTAAGGAAGAAAAAAAGTGGGACCAAAACACTAGGAATCAAAGTGTGCAAAAAAAGGGGGGGGGGAGATGCTTGTAACATGGAACATTCCCCAAAGCAGCCATATCTTATGATGTGTCCAAAATACTATTTTAAAGCATTCGTTTTCATAAATCTCTGCAACAGTCAGGAAATTGAAATATCTTGCATCCCGTCCCCCCCATTTTGTGCTTAGCCTCTTAGCAGTGATTTATCTCATTCGATAAATTTAGGATCAGAGGAGTCTGCAAGGAAAAGGACTGGATGGAAGGATGACGAGGGGTTGTTGAAAGGTGAGTTGGGAGCAGAGTGCAGCCAGTCTGCCATACCCGCTTGAGAGCCCTCAGTAGAAAACTCCCATGTCTAGGGAGGGCCCTCCCTGGAGAGTACGCCCTCCCTGCCCATCCGCTCTACGCTTGTTGCAATGAGAGCAGTGTTTCTTAAACTGTGGGTCGGGACCCACTAGGTGGGTCGTGAACCAATTTCTGGTGAGTCCCCATTCATTTCAATATTTTATTTTTAATATCGTAGACTTGATGCTCCCATGGTATGTGACTGCATTTGGGGAAATGTTACAGACCTGTACTTTTAACCAGCTACTATGTATATTCTTTTAACAATGATAGTAAATGGGACTTAACTCCTGGGTAAGTGTGGGTAGGATTGCAGCCTACGATTGTTAAAAATGTTCCTGCTTGATGATGTTACTTCCAGTCATGACATCACTTCCGGTGGGCCCTGACAGATTCTCATTCTAAAAAGTGGGTCCTGGTGCTAAATGTGTGAGAACCACTGAATTAAAGTATTAGTTTAGACTGAGTAAGGCCTGCCTTAGGCAATGTGGGGCCCACTTGGAAATATTTTTAGCAGGAGGCCCAAGTTCATAGCCAAAATCTGTAGAACCTTGGCAATATAAATAACATTTATTATATACTTTATATCTCTATGGTAAAATGGAAAGCAATCAAAGTGCACCTTATGAACGGAATAGTAAAGCATGTTTCAAATGGTTGATGAAGAGTTGGAAACAAGCTTATATTGGGAGACAGCAAATTGGTTCACACCTTCTTGACTGCAGGCTGGGAAAAATGATTACTGAGCTGGGGCACCTTCCTTATGAGGAAAGGCTACGGTGTTTGGGCCTCTTCGGCCTAGAAAAGAGACGCCTGAGGGGGGACAAGATTCAGACATACAAAATTATGCATGGGAAGGATAAAGTGGATAGAGAGATGCTCTTTACACTGTCACATAACACCAGAACCAGGGGACATCCACTAAAATTGAGCGTTGGGAGAGTTAGGACAGAGAAAAGAAAATATTTCCTTACTCAGCGTGTGGTTGGTCTGTGGAACTCTTTGCTGCAGGATGTGGTGACGGCATCTGGCCTGGACGCCTTTGAAAGGGGATTGGACAAGTTTCTGGAGCCAAAATCCATTATGGGTCACAAGCCATGATGTGTATGTGGAACCTCCTGGTTTTAGAAATGGGCTATGTCAGAATGCCAGATGCAAGGGAGGGCACCAGGATGAGGTCTCTTGTTATCTGGTGTGCTCCCTGGGGCATTTGGTGGGCCGATGTGAGATACAGGAAGCTGGACTAGATGGGCCTATGGCCTGATCCAGTGGGGCTGTTTTATGTTATGTTCTTAAGGTTTTGGTTATCAAAGAACTAAATGATCCTACCTTGTATTCCTTGGCAGCCTCTTCCAAGAGAAGGGTGGTATGTAGTTTATGTTCTGGGGATCGCTCACAAAGCACGCACACCAACTCTGCATCCTCTTTGCAGAACAGATTGCATGTTGCATTATGTCTCCCGCACATTGCCCCTGTTTCTGTCATGAATGACAAAACCTTAATTTTTTCTGCTACATTTGCCATTTGCCAGTTTGGTCGAAAATTTACTTTCTTGATTTTGGCTTTGCAGAGGGGACACGTCAAGTCCTCTTCCAACAGATCTTCCCATATCTCATAGTAGATGGTGATGCAGTTCTTGCAGAAGTTGTGGCCGCAGTCCACGGACACCGGATCTGTCAGGTAATCCCTGCAGATGGGGCACTGGAGTTCTTCTTCCACGTCTGTCAGCGAAGCTGATGCCATGGCAGATTAAGCCTCTGTGGAAAGGTTCAGGTCCACAGTGAGACCAATACAAGGACAGCAGGAGGAACACGGGTGAGAGAAGGAAGAAAGCCTCTTGAGGAATAACAATTGCACTTCACAAACTTTCCCTTGCAGAAGATCTGTGAAATCTCAACTGTGAAAATACCTGTTCATGAAGCTAGTAAATATCCTGAATGCTGCCAACTGCTAAGGAGCTCACTATTTATTATTACTAAGTATACCTATATGTGCTTTTTCAATTATAAAATTCACAGAACAGTTTTCATAGCAAAAGAAGTGAAAAGATGATTACCTGATTCAAAACATACTCATATCAGCAACAGTTCAAAAGGGAAACACCACCACTAGCGGACAGAGAGAGAGAGAGAGAGAGCTGGGGGCTAGCAGCCCTCTTTAGGACATAAAAAAGACTGCCTCTCTAGGAATCTGATTTAACCTGTGGTGGCAATGGGTAGAATATAAGAACATAAGAACAGCCCCACTGGATCAGGCCATAGGCCCATCTAGTCCAGCTTCCTGTATCTCACAGCGGCCCACCAAATGCCCCAGGGAGCACACCAGATAACAAAAGACCTGCATCCTGGTGCCCTCCCTTGCATCTGGCATTCGGTTTCAATTTATTTGCTTAAAACCATAGGTCGTCGCAATACATTAAAAGAAAAACAACAACAAAATATATAACAATAACCAATAAAAACACTCATCCTTAAGATTTATGGAGTTTTGCACGGATCTTTTTTGCGGCTTTGGCAAACTTTGCTACTTGATAGGTGATAGTAACATCTGTACCCGCAAGCAAACTACATAGCTGAGCAGGCAAGGGTCTATCATGCAATAATCTAAGTATACCAGCAAGAAATTGATTCCTAGGATGTTCATACAAGGGACAACTAAATAAATAGTGAAAGATATCATCAATAATCCCTAGTCCACATAGACAAACTCTTTGATAAAAGGGGGTATTATTATATTTCCCCTCCAACCAGGCCGATGGCATACATTGAAAGTGAAGGGCCATAAATGCTTTTCGTATCAGAGCAGCAGTTAAATTTATAACATAATTTTCCAAACCAAAAGATGTTTTATAAACATGAAACCAAAATGCAGATGACATTTGGGAAAAAATACATAAATCCATCCTCTTAGAATAAAGGCTGCTTTTTTCTTTGTGCAACTTCTTGATTTCATTAGTAATAAGAGTAGGAAGGGACTCTACATTGAGTCCATATTCATCCATTATATGGTTGGCAACCTTCAGTCTCGAAAGACTATGGTATAAGCCTACAGCACCCAGTATTCCCAGGTGGTCTCCCATCCAAGTACTAACCAGGCCTGACCCTGCTTAGCTTCCAAGATCAGACAAGATCCATTATAGGTCTAACCAAATTTGCCCAAGACTCTTGTGCAGGATTTTGAAGTTGTTTTAAATAACTTTTCTTTGGAAGGCAGGAATCATTCATGGAGTTCAATTTTAACCAGTACCTAATGAGTGCAATATGACAACTAGCTTCAATTGAAATCAATCCCACCTCAGCTCTTAAATATACAATTGGCGTTGCATGGAGAACAGATAAAAGAGATTGTATAAAAGAATTCTGGGCCAATTCCAAAATAGGGGACTTTGTATATCCCCAGACCTCAGCCCCATAGGTTATTTGAGGAATTTTTTTGGCAAACACCTCAACAGCTGGAGCAACTAAACTTCCCCCGTGAACTCTAGTAAATCGAAGTAAAGATTGAGTAGAATGAGTCGCTTTCAAATTAACTGCATTAAAATGGTACTTCCATGAGAGTTGAGCACTAAAATGGAGACCAAGATAACTAAAAGCACCAAGCTGTTCTATAGGTTTTCCATCAAGGTTCCATTTATGAGTTTTTCTGTTCCTCCCAAAAACTACAACTTTAGTTTTGGCATAATTAATAGCCAAATATTCTCTTGTGCAAAACTTACTCAATTTGAGCATACCCACAAGAGTGGTAGAAATCATTGCAATATCATCAGCATATAAAAGAATTGAGAACTTAACATCCCAAATTGAAGGTGGAAAAAAATCTGGGCCACTCAATTCCTGTACAATATCATTAATATAAAAGTTAAAAAGAAAGGAAGCCAACAGGCATCCCTGCAGAACTCCTCTGTAAGAACATAAGAACAGCCCCACTGGATCAGGCCATAGGCCCATCTAGTCCAGCTTCCTATATCTCACAGCGGCCCACCAAATGCCCCAGGGAGCACAGATGTGGCACCCTTGTATAGTGCACAACCTGCACAGCTATACATAGCAGCCCTGACATAGAGAGATAAGCAAACACACATCTTATTGTTTCAAGAAAGAAAACATCTATCTTTTCTACTACCTTTTGTTCAGGGAAGGGACATGCTATTGCTGTTCAATCCTAGATTTCTCAGGTGTCTTCTATGAGTGGTTCTCATTCCCAACCCATGAGAGAAAAACACAAAAGTTTCTCAGAAAACCAGGAGTCAGACAGCCTTTGTGAATCTATCCCATTTGTCTATGGTAGAGAACAATTTGGAGAGAGAGAAAAAAATGTTTTGGTGTTCCTTCAAAAGGCACAGGGAAATGGAGGTTGAAGGAGAGAAAGTGAGGTCACTGGTCTGCTCGAGTCACTGAAGCATAGATTTGGTAAGTCTATGGTAAGGCCACACCTGGAGTATTGTGTCCAGTTCTGGTCGCCGCATCTCAAAAAAGACATAGTGGAAATGGAAAAGGTGCAAAAGAGAGCGACTAAGATGATTACGGGGCTGGGGCACCTTCCTTATGAGGAAAGGCTACGGCGTTTGGGCCTGTTCAGCCTAGAAAAGAGACGCTTGAGGGGGGACATGATTGAGACATACAAAATTATGCAGGGAATGGACAGAGTGGATAAGGAGATGCTCTTTACACTCTCACATAATACCAGAACCAGGGGACATCCACTAAAATTGAGTGTTGGGCGGGTTAGGACAGACAAAAGAAAATATTTCTTTACTTAGCGTGTGGTCCGTCTGTGGAACTCCTTGCCACAGGATGTGGTGCTGGCGTCTAGCCTAGACGCCTTTAAAAGGGGATTGGACGAGTTTCTGGAGGAAAAATCCATTATGGGGTACAAGCCATGATGTGTATGCGCAACCTCCTGATTTTAGAAATGGGTTAAGTCAGAATGCCAGATGTAGGGGAGGGCACCAGGATGAGGTCTCTTGTTATCTGGTGTGCTCCCTGGGGCATTTGGTGGGCCGCTGTGAGATACAGGAAGCTGGACTAGATGGGCCTATGGCCTGATCCAGTGGGGCTGTTCTTATGTTGTACAACGGCATTATAATACTAGCCGTTTTGTTCTCAATACCCTTCCTAATGATCCCAAGCATAGAATTGGCCTTCTTCACTGCCGCCACACATTGGGTCGACACTTTCATCGACCTGTCCACCACCACCCCAAGATCTCTCTCCTGATCTGTCACAGACAGCTCAGAACCCATCAGCCTATATCTAAAGTTTTGATTTTTTGCCCCAATGTGCATGACTTTACACTTACTGACATTGAAGCACATCTGCCATTTTGCTGCCCATTCTGCCAGTTTGGAGAGATCCTTCTGGAGCTCCTCACAATCACTTAAGAACATAAGAACAGCCCCACTGGATCAGGCCATAGGCCCATCTAGTCCAGCTTCCTGTATCTCACAGCGGCCCACCAAATGCCCCAGGGAGCACACCAGATAACAAGAGACCTCAACTTGGTGCCCTCCCTTGCATCTGGCATTCTGACATAGCCCATTTCTAAAATCAGGAGGTTGTACATACACATCATGACTTGTAACCCGTAATGGATTTTTCATAAGAACATAAGAACATAAGACTAGCCCTTGCATTGTATGTTGTTTGGAACTTTGTCCTGCCAGGTGATGCTGAGGATGTATCGGAGGCAGCGCATGTAGAATGCGCTCAGTTTCCTCTCCTGTTGTGAGTGAAGAGTCCATGACTCGCAGTACAGAAGTGTACTCAGGACGCAAGCTCTGTAGACCTGGATCTTGGTATGGACCTGGATGTTGGTATGCTCTAGTTTACTCAATAAATATTTAGAATACAATTTAGAAATTATACTAAGAAGACTAATAGGCCTAAAATTCTTTCGGTCAGCCTTAGAGCCTTTTTTATGGATAGGGACAATAACACTAACTTGCCACCCCTGTGGTATTTTCCCGGACTGATTTATATAAGTAAACAACCTAGCAAGAACTGCGCTCCACCAATTAATGTTAAACAATTCACCAGGAAGCATATCCTCCCCTGGCGCTTTGTTATTTGGCAGGGAAATAATCAGATTTTTTACTTCGTCCAAGGTGACTGGATCCCACTCAGGGAAGGATGAAAAAAGGTGATAATTTAAACCCAAACATGGGCTATTCCCATAGGAGGAGGAACTGAAGAGCGATGTAAAATGGGTACGCCATTGTGTAGAAGTTATTTGATTATCTAGGGCTCCAGAATATCTCTTCATTCCCCTTGACACTAATGTCCAGAACCTGGCCGAATCTCTTTCCAGAGCTGCCAAACCAAGCTCTAGCCAAGTTTTCCTTATATACTCTTCCTTTTTCATCCATATCAAATTTTTATACTCTCTACGCAGTTGGACATAAGAAGAAAAATTTTCCCGTGAATCCTCTTGTCTCAATCTCCTTATTACCCCAGCCAAGATACGTTTTTGGGCAGCACATTGAGCATCAAACCATCCACCATAAGACTGAATTTCTGCATGGACGAGCTTAGAAGTGACTACAAAAGGTTTAATTTCTTGAACAATTTTTCCAAAAGCTTCCAAGGGATCTGGAGAAAAAAGAACCTGATCTCTTAAAGATAATAATCTAGGGGACAATAAAACAGAAGTTATTCTTTCTTGTAAATTTCCGGTCCAACGCAGCCTTCTCTCTCCCTGCACTACTAAGTTTTCTTCAAATAGTTTCTTTTCCGAGACTTTACTAATAGGTAGGGAGAGAAATAACTGTATTGGCATATGATCACTTTCAGGTCTAATAAGTACCTTAAAACTTTTGAAATGGGATAACATCGAGTGAGAAACTATCATATAATCTATCACACTTTTACCCCTTGGCCCAAAAAACGTATACAAGCCTGAATCTGGATATAAATCTGTTCCATTACAAATATAAAGTTGATATTTGTAAATAAGACTAAAAAGGTGTCCAGCTCTATTTATCCCTGAATCCCTTGAAATCCTAGTGGGAAGATAAGTTAGATCTTCAGGTGAAAGGCCCAATTTTGCACCCATAACATAATTGTTTTCCCCTATTCTGGAGTTCAAGTCTCCTGCCAACAAAATTAAAGGATCATTATGCTGGTCAAACAAACTGGAAAGAACCAAATCTAATTCAGAAAATAATAAATTAGCATCGCACCTTAAGATCTCTGGAGGGCAATACATATTCAACAGGAAAAGATTAAAACCTACAGGCCAAGAAACCTGTAAAGTTAAAATGTTGGAACTAGAGCCCATATTCAACTCTACAAGAGTTGGATTTCCATCAACTGAAATTAAAGCAGCCAAGCCCCCCCTTGGTCGTCCTCTTGATTCCGATTTTGCAGCAGGGTGGAAACATACTGCAAAACCAGGGAGAGAAGGGAAGGCGGATGAGGAAACCCAGGTTTCTTGGAAAAAAATAGTTTCAAAATGAGAGCAAAAGTCTTTAAAATCTTTCTCTGACAATTTAGAGCACCAGCCAGCAATATTCCATGAAATGACTCTAATGGAGGATCTATGAGAATATGGAGGGGAAGACAGTCAATGCTGATCATTCCTTTCTGTAACCTCGCATATAGGAGAAGCCAAACTTATTTCAGTAAGCTTAGAATCTTGCTTCTTACTATTTATCAGTAGCTCCTTCCAGAGCATTCCCACTTTCTGCACGGTCTTTCGTTGTTCCTGATGAGGTAGAGCACTGAATGCCTCCAGTGCCTCCCTAGTCAGCTTGTCCTCATCCACATCCAGTTGAGGCAACAGGTCCATAAGCTGGAAGCTTGTATCACAGCTGCAAGAACCAGATTTTACAGATGGCCTCATTGTTTGTAAGGAGTCATAGGACAAATCTTGGGAGGCTTTATCAAAGATTGAAGGCTCTTCAGAGCTGGGCAAAGTCCTTAAAGAGTGTTCCTTAGTGTATTCTTTGTCTGCCCCCTCAGTTGCAGGCTATGGCTTATATGGTGAGAGAAGCAAGTCTGGGGCAAGGAGAGCTGTTATATTATCAAAGTGAGGATCTGGTGCCAACAGCAGTCCTGGACTGTTAGTTGTTATCTCTGTTTCTCCCACTTTGGATATTAAAGGGAGACTGGGGCTCCCCTGCAGCTCTCCAAAGCATATTTCCTTTGCCATAGGATCTTGGACCATATTAGCAGCTTCTATAACAGAGTTTGACAGCTTTTTGGATGGTGGGCTCAGATCTATAGAGATATCAGACTCCATCAGCTCACTCACATCATCTCAGATACCAGATCTTTTCCTTCATGCCTGCGATTAGGTTGTCTGCTTTGTTCCAAGAGACTATCTAGTCTTATCTTCAGATCCACCAATTCATCATGCCCATGTGCTTGATATCTGACCTTCTCAATAGCTTGTCTTGCAGGTGAAATACCATGAAGATCCGGATTGCGTGTTATTGGCATATCTGACTTCCCAGATATGAAGTTAACACCAGCACTTTTAGCTTTTTTCCTGATTAATGTTCTGGTGCCTAGCTCTTTAAAGACACGCTGAGGGAGGATATCAAATCTTCTGAGCCACTGTGCTGAGTGAAATATCTGCAGAGGCATGCTTACTGAGCCGAAATCAAGAAAAAGTCTTTTGTACGTTAACTGGGAGGGTAAAAAATGAAAATGCTTTATGTCCGATGAAAATGACCTCTCGTAGGTTGCTCACCCAGAACTCTGCTTCTCTGCATCCATACTTTCCTTTGGTCTTTCAGTGCCAGTCCTCTGCATACTGGCGAAAAACTAAACCTTCAAGCAATGAAGGGTGGTGGCCACTTAGCTGCACAACTGCCCTACTCTCTGTCTCTCTCTCCAGCCAATGGTTTGGGCTAGAAAGCAGGGCACAAGCACAGCAATGGAAGAGGCAGGTTGACTGGCAGAGGTTTCAAGGGGCAGTTGGACTAGTATCATTCACAATACTACCGAAATGGAACCTCCATGTGCAGGAGCAGCCTGCTTCTCTGACTGCCAAATGCCAAGCACAGACTAAAGCAGGGGAGCCACTTTCATGCTGGAAGCATCTAGAAGAGCACTCGCAGGAGACAGAACAGAGGCCTCGATGATTGAGTCTAAGGCTGCAATCCTGAACACCCTTACATGGGAGTAAGTCCCATTAAACACAACTGGACTGAGAAGCCATGCATGGAATCATCCTGCAAGGGAGCTCTTTGCAAGAGAAGCACCTCCTGCCCCCTTTCCGTTCTGTGCTATGCCTGCAGTGCTATCAACAATAGGAGGAATATAGACCCCCCCAGGAAAGGAACTTGTTTCTCTTTACCTCTTCAGAGGGCAGATCCAGACAGAAACCTGCTAACAAATCTGTTCCGGAGCCTTTTTTCTTGCTAGGAGAGTGGCCGGACCGACATGGCTGACGCTTGTTTTCCGCACCTGGTTGAAAACCAAAACCCTTCCAGTCTGGGAGGGAGCAACAGCTGTGCTTTCTGTCAGTCACAGCCCCCAAAGAGCCCTCCCTCAGCCACCCTCCATACTGCAGTGAAGCCGATGAATGTGAGAGGGTGCAAGGCACTGGGAAGCTGGAGTTGCAGTGCTGGGAATCCCAGCTGTGTTGGCTACATGGGTAGCCTTTCTAGAACCCCTGAAATATTGGAGGATTTTGACCAGCAGTTTCACTCTCCCTAGGACAACAATCCCTATGTCTGTGTTACTTCAAGTTTCCACAAGCTGCTCAGGGCCTTCTGGGCCCCTGCAAGGCCCCCCACCAACGTTCCCTCTAAGTTACCCCAGAATGTATGGAGCCCTGAGGCAGCTATGGAACACTAGGCAAGATCATCAACATCATCGCCAAGCTCCAGAGCGCAGAGGGGGAAGCTGCACAGGACTTCAATTAGAGCTGCACAGTTACATGGCCATCCTGCTCATAAACTGGACTTGGGTAGCTATAAAGGTGCTTTAAAGTTTTCTTTCCCTCTTCAACTTCCTTTGCTCTCCTTCCAACCCCTCCTTCTCCCACCTCAAGCTCAAAGGCTGTGATAAGAGTATAGGGGTTCCCGTAACCTGAAAATTATTTCCATTTTCCATTCTTCTGGTGAACAAATTACATACTCATAGCACACACTCAACATAAATCAGGCATATTTAACATGCATTTGGTCAGGCTTTGATAGACTGTTTTATTTGATAGACTGTCTTGTCCCTTGTTACAATCCTTTATGCTCAATAAATCCCTTGTAGCTCTGAAGGTGCTCCCTTGTCAGTGTCTTGCCTTGATTCCCACAGATGCTAGTCTTTGCTCCTTGCCCTTTCACTGGCTGCATCTAAAGGGAAGGTCTTACTAGTGGTCTTCTACCAAGACCAAGATTCTTCTGAAACTGACCCTGTGCTCTTGGATTAATTCCTGAAATAAACAATGTGAGCCCCTCTGTAAGCACAATGTGGATTTTGACCAACCTAGCAATGGACACTCTTTTTTGTTTGAAGCTTTGGATGCCAGAGCTCAAGGAAGGGCTCAGTGCACTCCAAAGCTGGCTGTCAGCATCCTGAGCATGAATTGATCCAGCCCAAATGCTACCTTGCTGTTTAAAAAGAGGCATGGCATGGGGGTAATCAAAAGGGGTTCATTCTGGCTGCTGTGTGTGCTTAAATGCCAGCAGCCCTGGAGTGAAGCTGGTCAACTAAGAAACTTTCCTAAAAACCTTCGAAAGTCCTCAACTACAGGTCCTTTATAGTAAGTTATTGGCAAAATGGCAAGATGCTGCCACCTAGTGGTTTTTCGAGGATGAGCATTGAGCCCATATCCCATTTTTCTGCTCCCTACAAATGAATGAAGGAAGAAACTTGCCTTATTGGGTGATTCAGATGATGACTGGCCCACCTGGCTCAATACTTCTACACTGGCTAGCAGCAGCTCTCATGGGTTTCAGGAATGACTCTCTACCAGCCCTACCTGGACAGGCCAGGGATTCTGCCTAAAATGTCACAAAAGCCTCTTTGAATAGCAACCATGAATGCAGCTTTGTTTGTTTTGCACCTTCCCAGGAGGGACTTGGATACAGAAAGAGCCCTAGAAATGTGTGGGGGTGGGGCATTTTGACCATAAATAATTGTGTGTCTTGTGTCTATGTCTGTTTTTGTGTGCGTGTGTGTGTGTGTGTACTTGCACACAATAAGGCATTAAAATGTTCTGAAATAAAGATATAATACAAAATTCAAATAAATAAATTTGACTTCATCAGTTCCCTAATGATGATGATGATGATAAAAGGCTCAAAAAAGGCAACTTGAAGAAAGAAACAGGGGGGTCTAATAATGGCTGCAGAAGAACAGGCGTTAACAAATGCAATAAAGGCAAAAGTAGAAAAAAATAACAGACAGCTAGTGCTGTCCCTGCAAAGAAACCAATGAAATAGTGGACTACCTAATTAGGTGCTGTAAAAAAATTGCAAAGAGTACAAGCAAAGGCATGACCAGGTAGCAACAATGATACACTGGAACATTTGTCAAAAATACAAGCTACCTGCAGCCAGAAACTGGCGGGACCAGAAAATTGAAGAAGTTGTTGAAAATGATGCCAAAATATTATGGGATTTCCGACCACAGACAGACATCTATCTCACAATACACCAGACATAACTGTCGTCAAGAAAAAAGAAAAACAAGTCAAAATCATTGATATAGCAATACCAGGGATCAGAAAAAGAGCTGGAACAAAAGAACAAAATACAAAGATTTACAAGTAGACATTGAGAGGCTGTGGCAGAAGAAGACCAAAGCGATTCCAGTGGGGCTCTCGATGCTATTCCAAAACACCTGAACAGCATCGGGACCACAGAAATGACCATCAATCAACTGCAAAAAACAGCATTACTGGGAACAGCTTACCTTTTCTATGGTATTTATAGAATAAAAACACATCCCAGGTCCTTGTAAGGACTTGATGTCTGGATAAAAGACTGACTGTGTGAATATCTCATAATAATAATAATTCCCTCGTGGGACACTACCTTGTAGTGGTGGGGGTGCTTGTGCGCTTCAGGAAAGAAGGGGGCTAAGCTGGACAGAGCCACTCAGACCAGACAGGCCTCTGCTGAGAAGTCAGACTCAATATGTCCCAAACCCATTCCTACATGCAAAAAAGGAATACGAAGTCTATACTGGCTCAGTCATCATCCAGGTCAACAAGGACCACACGAGGTGCTGGAGTTCATGGTCACTTAACAGCTTACATTTTTCGAGAGAATTTATAGGATAAAAACCAGGCATCCCAGGTCCTTGGGAAGGACTTGATGTCTGGATTAAACAAACCAGTGAATAACATCTACCTGACTGTGTGAAAATCTCATAATAATAATCAAACAAATGCTGTTTCCTTTACTGATGTTTTAAATATATATTCAAAGAACTAACCCAGCTAATAAAATGGAAAAAAACTAATAAAAATAGAAATATACAATACCAAAGAAAGCCCTCTAAATCAGTGGTTTCCAAACTGGTGGATTGTGACCCACCAGGAGAACTGGAAGCAGGGCATTCCCCATTAAGGGGAGTGGCCCTGTTCCAGTGGCAGCAACAGTGCCATAGGGATCACAGCGCTGGTTCTACCAGTGGCAGCAACAGTGCCATAGGGATCACAGCGCTGGTTCTACCAAGGGACTTATTTCTTACCTTGGGGGCAGAGCTAGCCTCTTGCAAAGCCCTGGAGGCTTGCAGCCCCCTCCGATATTTTCCTAGACTTCTGTAAAGAATCCTTATCTCCAATTAGCAACTACCGTATTTTTTGCTCCATAAGACACACCTAGTTTTTAGAGGAGGAAAACGGGAAAAAATATTCTGAACCAAATAGTGTAATAAAATATTTAATAAACTATAACAGAACAACATTTGAACCATGTAAAGTGAACAGCAGTCAACAGTGGCATTAAGAACCATTATCACTATCATTAACAAATGGAGAGACTTAAAGGTTTGAGTACTCTAGTTTTCTGGAAACCCCAAGAACTCATCATCGCTAGAGTCAGAATTTATGAAGCTCACAAAAGCAGGTGCACACAAATAGGGGATCACATTATCTTTCTACTACAATGATGTTCTGCCAAATCCCAATCCACTGGGCCTCGTGCCCGCT